>NC_048282.1:12702469-12742469 GCF_009762535.1 Notolabrus celidotus | reverse complement strand
CACTGAGTGTTTGCCTTCAACTATTTTCTCTTCATATATAATTCATGCATTCAGAAACATCAGGCTTTGAGCAGCAGAGAAGCTCGACAGTAACCAGCTGCAGAGAAACCTGCAGGCTGACAGACGTTTACTCACAACCTGCTCTCCTTGCTCTGAATTTGTTGCTTCAGAGATCACAAGAATATCATCAGCAGTTTGCATGTTGCAAAATGTCAGCCGCACTGAAGCTGTTATATCTCCTCACTGTGAAGTCAGGACTGAAGACAAACTGACTGGCAGGATGAAAGACAACAGAGGAGAGAGTGTGCTGTTCACTCTGCATTTCCTGCTGCACTCTGAATCACAAACATATACGACCTGATGACTGTCAGGAGATCAGCTCGACCGGCAGCAGGAGACACGTTGGTTCTATTCTCTGATTGAGAACAAACAGACAAAGTAAGCCACGGTGCAAAGAGGAGTGAAAGCAAGCCGTTATCTCCAGGTCAAAAACTAAGGCCCAAACGTGCAGTTCCTCCAGTGTCCACTAGAGTGTCTCCTGCAGTGAGTCAGTCCCCATAGAGCCCCATGTTAAAATGTTACAGCAGAAATAAACATGTTTACAGCCTGCTACAAAAGCAGTGTGGGTCTCTTTAGCTCATTTCTCTATTCATGACAACTGTACGGCTGAATTTATACAACTCACCTGTTTACATTAGATTAAGGGTTAAAGGGAGGTAGAATTAGGGGCGTGGCCTCTTTGAGTGACAGGTGGGAGCTGCTAGCTGTCTGCTAGGTGTACCCTCAGCTAATTCAGTCCCTGAACTTTAACCTCTGGGCTGTGTTTGTGGTGTTTAAGCCTTTTGGAGATTTGTTTATGTAAATATCAGACAGATAATCTGTTTGTCTGTCTGTGCACTATATTGGACTAGCAGACCATCAGAGAAGCTGACACACAGTTTATACACTCAGTCACATGGTAACAGTATTTATGTGTACTACTGACTGCCACCACAAAGACTCTTATTCAGTGGGAATCATGTTCACCTGCCTCTCAGTCACATAATGATTTACAATGAGGAACAGAGAGTAACTTTATATCTTAGTGTTTGCTGGCTCCTCTCCAGCTCCACTCTTAGATCCTAAAAATGGTCCCAGAAGTCCAGACAATAAGCTGCAATGACAACCAATTGACAGGCCATGTAAAGTTGTATAAACACATTATTTAAAATCTATTTTCTAACTTTATAGGTTTCTTTAAAACACACTACCGTCATGAGGCAGTCTGTTTTCAAATCCACAGGCTGAGGATACAACATGAGTGTGAACATGACATATTTCCCCAACAACAGTGATGTGACTGGTCTTATCCCCGTGATCAGTGCCGCTGATGATCCCGTTAATTCAGGCCTGACTTGGCGTGGCGTTCTTCAGTTAAACCAAAATCAACAGCAGATGCACCGTTGTGGCGGCAGAACGTGGCACTGTGATATGACATCACACCCCCGCTAAGAGCGTGGCACAAACACAGCAGAGCGCTGCCAAACACAGAGAAACATGGCAGCTACACAAACACAGAGTAATGAGTAATGAGTGTTCCTGGTGATATGAGAGACCCGAGAACAGGAGGCAGATCCAGGATCTCTGTGACGAGACCAGGCTTTGTCTCAACAAATATTTAATTTCCTGATATTTTAATGTGTGCAAAAGTGTGAGATTACAACAGAGTCAAAGGAAGCAGCAGGGCTCGGCTTTATTTGTTATAAAATCAGCTTGTTTTGTTTTATCTGCATACTTTGATTTCTCAGTTTCATGCTTTAAAATGAGCGTCTCGTGGTGGAACGGTGAGAGAAACAGTTGTCTCGTTTAATCTCCTTCAGACTGACGTTACTGAACTGATCAAGTATTAGATTTCAGCTTCATAGTTTCATTTATACTCTTAAATTATGAATTAAAAACATAATACTTACATTTAGAGACATTGATATAGCATATATCAAAATAAAAACTTCACTTTACTTAAAGATGTATTTTACATAACCACAGACCACTGCAGCCTGAATCATTAGAAAATAGGACGATGAAGAAGCGGACAGTCTGATGGTCTAACTCTCGCTCTGTTATGGTGAAATGAGGCTGTGGACTCTTGAGAGTCTTTGGTCTGGCTGGATTTTTCTCACAACTTCTTGAATCTTTTCAGACTGACAATTTGCAAAGTGGCTTCTCATATGACTTGTATTAACCGTTGTGTGGCTCAGTACAGTCTGTCAGTGTCTATTTATTGTCTATGTTTGTACGTTCATTTTGTGACACCAGGAAACTGAAATGCTTCCACACATCAGATTTAAAAGCTGATTCACATCTCCAACAGTCTCTGAAACCAGAAAACTTCTTATAGGGGGTGCACACCAAACGCAAATAAAATCATTTGTGTGAGTTAATTATATTTAAAGTCAATGTAAAGAAGCAAATAGAGGCGAGTTCTGGTCGGCGGCGCAAAATGAATTTGCAAGAGTTGAAAGATCGAAACTCCAGCGAATCATTGGCGCCACTATAGCCAATCAGCATGCAGATCCTCCGGTTATGTATGATGTGATGTACAGACCGGCGGAGATCCATTCATCTGGAATATATGGGACTCATAGAATATATCTCTTTGCAGATTCCCTGAACTCTGTGACTTTACCTGTTTTTATGGGATCAGAAATAAACAGGAGCTCACTGCAAGTGAGTGAGGAGGTCGGATTATCTGGTAAGCTGTGAAAACCTTTGTCTGTCACTTGATTCCAGCTATCGGTTTTTATAGGAAGTTAGCTCTGCCCCCTTTAGCATGACTGGCTTCACCGTTCAATGCAAGCTCAACTTTGTTCGATGACAACAGACTGGAGGGGCTTGAAAAAGGGAATCCTTCCTTAATCACAAAATTTTGCATCTTGAGCACTTGCGTACACGTGATGCACGTATTAAGCGAGTAAACACAAAACATTCTTGCTTTTGTATTCGTGCGAATAGCGTTTTGTGTGAAGGCAACATCATGCTGAAAATCCAGACTCAACATTTGTAGGTAGAATCTGTAAATACAGAGTTAGCTGCTCTTTTAACTTACCCCTCTTCTCTTAAAGTTATTGTGACCCCCCCTAGTGCCCACTGGTGACCCCTCAAAGTTTGTCAATGCATTGTTTATCTGATACTAAATACAGCTTTGATATCATCAGGATGCTATCAGCAGCTTTTTAACTTCCAAACCTCACTAAAGCACTTCTGCATTAAACCCTGAGATGCTGAGAGGTTTGTGATCATACAGCTGACCAATCAAAACAAAGACCTCAGACTGAAATATCCACGACAACAACTTCATCGGGAGATGCTTCAGAGGTACAGGGTCAGTTTCTATCAGCTGTGTGCTCTCCACACTGCATGTCCTGTTCTTTCTTCTTATTCATGATGAAGCCTTTTAACACCTTTGAGACAACAAATGAAGAAAGCATTTCAGTTAAATCTGGAAACTTGTTCAGCCTGTGTACTCATTACTCTGCTTTGTCGGCCCCAAAAAGACTGAATAAAGAGGAGAGAGCAGACAGAGACGCTCTGCTGGACGGAGGACCTCAGAGAGGATCTGCAGCATGAAGATCTCTGTGCTGAAGATGTCACTACCTTATTAAACAAACAGATAAAGTGATGATCACATGCAGACAGGAGGGTTTCTCAGAGTCCCGAAGCACCTCTGCAGTTTCTTCTTAACTTTACAGAGCATGTCTTACATGTGAGAGAGGAACATCAGAGTCACACACTGCTGAAGGAACATGAGTGTGTCTCAGCACCTCAAAGCCTCTTTGTCGCCCACGCCCCTGCAGCTCCAGGCCTATTATCCCGGGCAGCTGGTTTAGGGGCCGGCTGTTTGAGAGGAAGCTGAGAACAGAGTCTAATTCACTTATTGATCCCTGTCCTGTGCTTCAGGATACTTCACAGCTTTGATCGGGGGGTGAACATGAGGCTACAGGCCGCCAGATGCATAGTTTTTAGGTGGGTCAAAACAAGTTCACCTTGTTTCATTCAGTCACGGAGACACGGGGCTATGACGAGTTACGTTAAACTGTTATGTCTGCTAAGCTAACTAACAATGATAAATCAGAGTTTGCAAAGTTTAGTTGTTAAGTTACAGTTCATAATCTGACGTAGCTACAGATCAACAAGTTACCTCATCACTCTGCAGACTGATAAAAGATGAACAGAGAAAAGAAGGAATACCACAGAGAGTGAAGGTGCTGATGGGAAATGTCGTCTTCATCCTGTAAAAACACTACTGACTTCATCCAGAGGGGGCGCCAGAATCAACACAATATAAAACTCTGCCAGAGACTTGGGTCTGCCATGTTGGGATGAAACTACTGAATAAAAGATATGTAATAAGATGAAATGCTGAATACTGATACGAGCACCACCTGTCAGTCACATCATCTGTACTTTTGACCAATCACGTCTTAGTAACAAAGAAGAACCCGGTCCTCATGTCCGTCCGCAGGAGGAAAACTGTAAACACCCCTGAATGTAGATTTACCTGAGAGTGAGTTTACAGTCAGCTCACAGTGAGACTGATATCAGTGCTGAGTAATGGAGGCACCCTCTTTTTGTGTTCAGGCCTGCTGGTTGTATTAGCATGGAGCTGTGATGCTGTGAGGATGACAGATACAGAGCGGAGCAGGAACAGAGAGGGACGTGCTGTGCAGAGAGTCACAGCTGCAGAAATCACATGGGAACATCCACACGACTCCGCAGCCTCTGATTCTCAGAGATGAAGCTCCAACATTAAAAGGCTGAGTGACGTCGTCTCTAATCACAGCGGCCTCATCACAGCCTCAGATATCTGTTCTCTTACAGCCATCAGCGCTTATTCAGAATCTCTGAATTTACCTGGTTGGGTTATCAGGTTTACATAAAAACATGTCAACATAAAAAGGCTGACAGTCAACTCCAGATAAGAGAGGAGGTTTAAAACCAAAGAAGAAGAAACACTTTACCCTAATCTGAATGTTTTTCACTTTAACTTCTTATAATAAAGTTTAGGGAGGTGTATTAGCTTCATCATGAATCGCTGAAAGGGTTTTATTTCTGCACTATGAATATAAAAATCCAGGATGACTCGGAGAATAAAGTGGGAGTGACACGAGTTAGGATGAGAATCAAGAATAAAGACCAATTTCAAAAATAAAGAAAGAAATAAAAAATAAATGCTGAATAAAGACAGTGACTGTATATAAAGATAGATGACACGCCTCCACCTCCTCCTCTTGTAAAAAGTGAAGCCAAAACACCTGGATGAGTGCTGACATGTTGCACAGCTGACATATTTTAGACATGCAGACGGTTTTTTATTTTTAATTAATGAGGACCATGCATATTAAAGAACATTTATGTAAATATGCCAGAGTTAGGCAAAAGGCTAGTTCCATCTGCAGTTCTTTGACAGATGATAAAATGGACCAACTGAAGTTGACGGGACATGGAAATCTGTCCTCGGGTTTAAAGGATGTATTTTAAACCTTTTACACCTAAGCTGTTGATTCATAAGAAAGGATGATCATCTGTCAGACTCTGAGAATAAATAAGATTGACAAACTGTAACCCCAGCAACACAACATGATAATATCATCATTAGACCCGACAGCAAAAAAGATCGACCGCAGCGTGAACATGATCCAAATCAAAAACTTTAGTTACTAACTTTGTGAACCTTCAGGCTTTATTCTGACTAACTCAAAGTTTGCTCAACATAAAGATCAAATCAGATGTATGTATGTATGTATGTATGTACAGTATTTATGCATGTATGTATATATGTATGTACAGTATTTATGTATGTACAGTATGTACAGTATGTACAGTATGTATGTATGTATGTATGTGCGTGCGTGCGTGCGTGCGTGCGTGCGTGCGTGCGTGCGTGCGTGCGTGCGTGCGTGCGTGCGTGTGTGCCTTAATGAAGGAGGTGCTCTCAGGTTGTGTCCAGCAGGCCGAGGTCACAGCCTGGACACTCAGTGCTCACACCCTGTGACCTCTGACTTCTGTGACCTCTTACCCTGCTGAGTCCCACCCTTCAGCAGGTTATTGATCAAACACATGCCTCACAGACTAAAGATTAACCGACACACAAAGACACGGACGTTAAAGTTTCTACTGTTTAAGATCTGACTCCAGGTTCATTCATCCAAAAATCATCAGAGCTCTGAGGCATCGACACAAACCGTCACTACTAAGGAGAACTACAGATCAACCACGACACACACGACCAGAGGAGAGGAGGAGAGACAAAGAAAATTAAACTAAAGAAAATTATTCTTTTTACACCCGAAAGGTTATAAATTTAAGTTTAAGTTTAAATTTAAAATTTTACATTTTCAAATCTAGTTCAGATTCTTAGAAAAGATTAGAAATGTTAAAAACTGTGGAGAAATGTTCAGAGTCATTTCAGGACTGATACCAGATCAGAAAAAATCCAGGGAGAAGGCTGATCATTTTTATAAACTCAGACGAGGAGTCAAGATTGAAGATGTGCTCAACATGAAATAAAAAATCTTTGAGACAGAGATGACGCATTATGACAAAGTTCATGAGAGAAAAATAAGATAAATGTCTAAAAGAGATAGGTTCAGAATAAAGCAGGAGTGTTTAGTGTAAGATAAAATAAATCACTGTTTATCGGGGACGTGATGATACCCTTTGCTTACAAGATGAGACAATGTTTTCACAATGTTTTCAAAGATGAAAAATATCTTTCATTCAGACTTTGTTTCCATTCAGATTTGCAGGTTTCCTCATTGATTTCTAAAACTCTTAATTTATTCGACAGTTCTCTTACCGGCATGTTCGTCACCACATCTGAGGACTTGGTCTATCAGCTCGTCTCCAACACTACCTGCCATGGCGTCCCTGCATTTGAGCTGACCCTGCCACACCTCCTCTGCATCTACAATGCCCCCAGTGTTCACATGCATACTGCATCTTTAGAACTTATTACTGAGGATACACTCGATGCTGCAAATAGAAACAGCCATCCATCATGTGCATGCAAACATGATGTTAAAGCAAGTGTATGTTTGACCAAACACTGACATCAAATCACATTCCTGGTTTATTCCTTCTTTCAGAAAACCTCAGAATGATGAAAAAAAGAAGTGACCGTTTGGATGAGAAACTGGCAAACAAGGAGAATGTTTCTGTGAGCACATCTGCACACAGACAAAGTTAAGAGGCACAATGTATTCGCATACATGAAATCATGATGCAAATCCTCCCCAGCAACAACAACCCCCCCCCTCTATCATACACACACACACACACACACACACACACACACACACACACACACACGCACACACGCACACTCTGTAGTTTGCAGCATGCAAAGTATTTTGACCGCGGCTCCATCTTCACACTGACTGCTCTCATTGATTTCCATGGTGTGAGATGGAGTGTCAGGGCCCGAGTGTGCACCAATGAAAAGAAGGTGCACATGTGAGACACTCGTTATGGCAAAGATTATCTCCCTGTGACACACACACACACACACACACACACACACACACACACACACACACACACACACAAACACACAAACACACACACACACAGAGGCCATCCAACCCAGCTGGAGACGAGCCTGGCTATAATCACACCTAGATCCATACATTCAAACACACACGTACATCTGGGCCTCTCTCTCCTGCGCACTCACTCACACACACAGACACACACACACACACACACACACACAGACACACACACACACACACACACACACACACACACACACACACACACACACACACACACACACACACACACACACTCGCACACACAGCAGTAAACTAACAGGTTACAGCTTGTCCCGTGTGTTTCAGTAAGTGTGTTATTTTATCGCCTCTTTCACCCCCCCTCCTTTTTCCTGCTCAGTGATGGGAGGGTAGGGGGGGTAGGTGCACCCTACTTTGTTGCCATGGATACCACAAACACCCCACATAGAAAATTCTACACAGAATAATAAGTGGCCAATTGCGTCTGTTTGCTCTTGAACAGACCTCAGGATTAGAGGTATTTTCCTGTCAGAGGAATAAACTATTTTTATGTTTGTAGGGGATGAAGAGGAGGAGGAGGAGGAGGAGGAGGAGGAGGAGGAGGAGGAGGAGCAAGAGCAGGAGCAGGGAGAAGAAGAGGCACAGATATGAAAAGAGCATACTAATGCTGCGTGGTGACAGGTTTCTCCCCGCTCAGCGAGATGAGAAGCTGGAGAACAGAGGAGGGAGAAAAAAGGAGGGGAAAAGAGGCGCTCTTAAAAAAGAAACTCAGGTGCTCAGGGCCCCCTCAGAAAATGAAGGAGAACATGACAGAGAGCGAGGAGGGGGGGGGGGGGGTTCATCATTTCAAGTCCAGTTAACTGTGAGCACTGACATTTGTAAGAGGCGAGCAGGCGAGCTGGAAATGCAGCGCAGCGTTTAATCGAAGCTAAACGTTCAGAGCAGCTTCTTCTGTCTCTTTTAGACGTACCAACAAACACTCCTCCTAATTTCTTCCTCCTGCTCCCAGAACATAACCCCCGTGTGCAATGATGTCATTATGATACCATCTGTTTGCTGCAACACACACACACAGACACACACACACAAACACACACACACACACACACACACACACACACACACACACACACACACACACACACACACACACACACACACACACACACACACTCAGATAGCATGGATCAGATAACACATGGAGGGACAAACCTCTGACATTAGCACAGTGCAGAGTTTGTGTGTGTGTGTTTGTGTTCTCTGATTGTACAGCATGTTAAACACACTCTGAGTGCGTGTGTGTGTGTGTGTGTGTGTGTGTGTGTGTGTGTTCGTGTGTGTGAAGGTGAGTGGTGACTCTCTGCAGGTAGATCTTTACCTGAGGATCAGGTCTGGACTCCTGCAGCCCGCTCTGACTACACGCTGGAACCACCATCACGCCTGTCAAGGTCAGGAGGGGAGATGTTGATGCGGATGTCTGTCAGACCCCTCCCCCATCTTCACAAGGACACACACACACACACACACACACACTCACACACACACACACACACACACACACACACACACACACACACACACACACACACACACACACACACACACACACACACACACACAGAGTTTTTACACCTTCATCGTTTACAGAGAGCCCGGCGTGAGCTTCAGTGAGTGTATATGTTGGACAGGAGAGTCTGCTGAGATTAACGGCCTGTGTTCAGAGAGCTGTAGGTTTTGGATTACAATCTGCAGTAACTGTTTAAAGTGTTTATTATTTCATTTTCACAAACAGACACAATGTATAGAGAAGCATTAATAAGGCCTAGGAATATAAATAAATCAAATGAACTAGAGGATTTATTTAGATTATTCTGCTGATGTCATTTCCTGCTGCTTGACCCTCAGGACATCAGTATTAGCCGCATTTTATCAATAATTACTTAAGCTTATATATCATGAAGCTATCACTGAGTCTGCGAACTTCACTGTGCATGAATCTGGTAGCAGACAGTGGTAACAGCATTTTTCCATCTATAAGGCATCCTGTTAATTCAGGAGTGACTTACAGACCGTTTTAAGGTCAGGACCAGGGACGTTTAGCAGCTAATCATTTCCTAGTTTGTTAAAACAGAAATTTAAATTCTAGCCGACTACTCTAAAGGTAAGAAAACACTCAGAAAACAGGCTAAATTGAGCATGCAGCTCAACACAGGCTCACAGAGTCTGCAGGTTAGCTGAGTGTGGCTAACATTAGCAGAGCTAGCATCACCGACCTTCAGTCCGCCTTGCAGGTGAACGTCCATATGCCTGTTTGTTACGAAGCCTTCATTAAACCTTCTCTCTTTTTTGCAATTTATACAAACATATCAATATACCCTCTGTCACTTTATTAAGAGTAGTTCAGGTAACTCTGTACTAAAGTCACAGTCAGTAAATTTAGGCCGTGCATGGAGAAGGAAGTCTTCGCTGGAGGTGTTTCATGGCTAACCTGAAGCTCAGAGAAGCTGTCTGTCACTCACAGAGGATTTATCGTTAGCAGAAGAGTTGATGAGTTCTGAAACTGGTCTACTAAAAACTGCAAAAGACCAAGAGTTAGTCGGGTATATAACATGTCTGTTTAATCGGCACACCTGGGTGTATCACAAAAGATCCACTCCTTAAATTTGCAGGTCAGCATACCTTTTTTCTACATTAAGCACAGTTCACTGTTCAGATAGCCACCTGTGATTTAACATGTGTTAGCGTGTTCCTCCACATGTCAAACTAACACTCTGCTCGTGCATTATCTCCAGACTAACAGCAGGTACGGGTGAAGCTCGCGGACGGAGCGGCGTGCAGAGCATGCATGAGCAGCAGAACCGACGGAGCAAATGAATTTGGAGCGACGTAATGAGAGACGGCGCTGGGCTCCGGCCCGATTTCACAGCCACATCATTAGGGTGAGGCCCCTGAATGAGCACACTCACACACACTCACACACACACAAACACACAAACACACCGGGAAAGACGAACAAGGTCAGCCTCTGTGCCGCAGTCTAATGAGAGGTGACAGGTGAGCAGAGACACTCAAGACTTGAGCCATTAAACTTACATTTTTAGGGAGTGTCGGTGTGTTTCAGTATATGTGTGTGTCTGAATTATAAGCACATTAGTACAGTATGCACATACACTCAAACATACACACACGCACGCACGCACACACACACACACACACACACACACACACACACACACACACACACACACACACACACACACACACACACACACACACACACACACACACACACACACACACAGTATCCTCCCCGTGACCTTCGTGTACTTCCTGCTAGGCAGGTGTTCAGGCTGTCGAGGCCGAGTAGAGCGGCCGGCACACAACGCTGCTGTGTTTATTTATCAGCAGGTCTGAGCGTCATACATGATTCTGTTCACTGCAGGTAACACACACACACACACACACACACACACACACACGCACGCACGCATGGACACACATACATAGTTACAGAGATGATGATGGGTAGTATGTTATATTTAGCTCCATGAATAAAGCCGGCTCAGACTCTCTGTGGTCATCTTTAAATGTTTCAGTATTCTGAATTATTGATCGAAGACACAATCGTCTTTGAGGAAAAGTGTTGTTTGATAGTTTAGCTGTTTTCTGTCCCTGTTTTAAGAAAACATGAGTTCGTTTTCACGCTTCTGATTATAAACAGACTTCTATCATCACCATAAACCTGATGTATAAAAGTGATATTTGGGAAGATTGTTCCCCTCACATCACAGTGAGGCCTCTAACTTATCTCTGCCTTGTTTTCCACCATGTGGTTCAACCAGCTTGAGTTCAGCAGAGACAGACTGAGAGGCAGATTGTGATAATTCATTCACATTATTTATGTTTTTATTCATTTCATCCTGACAAAGTTAGAAATGCTGATGTTGTCTCAGGTTGTTTATTAAACACAGGTGTCAGGTGAACTCAAAGGCCAGGTGTTGGATCAGGATTTTAAAAGTTGGATCAATGCTGTACGAAAACTAGAGACTGTATAACTAATGGACATTGTATCCGTGACATCACCCATCTGTTTCTGAAGCCAATCATCGGCGGATGCCATCATGGAAATGTTGAGCTCAACCTAGCTTCTTCCCAAGTAGTGTAAGGTACAGAGGCGGGCCTTTAGCCTCCTCGCTAACAGCTACAGTGTTCCCGCTTGTCAGTCAATTCAGCTGTGCCCTTATTTAGGCAAAACGCGTATAAACTCTTAAAAAAACGAGTTATAAAATATTTCACCCCCATACAGTGTTTGCTGATAGAGAAATGATATATTCAGACTAAACTAATTTTTGTACCAGGCTGTAAACATGTTTATTTTAAAGATCGGCTCTTTGAATTGGTGTGTATGAGGTTTCTGGTGTTTCTGCAGCCAGCCTCAAGTGGACAATCGATGAACTGCAGTTTTTAGCACTTCTGCATTGGCTTCAATTCTTGCGAATGGAGGTTTCCTCGGTGAGCCCTGAGGGAGAACACTGCGGCTCAAACTGTTTCAGAAACTTTGCTGCAGATGATGACGACCCACAGTCAGTACGTTCAAATTTCCAGATGTGAGATCTTCACTGGTTTAGACATTCTATGTTGGATTGATATTCGTCTGCAGCGAGTCGTCTCTCAAACACACACACTGAAACGTGAGCAGAGAAACTTGGTGTGTGTCCAGATGTCTAACCTTAAAGACAGCCGTCCAAAGCTGTCCTCTGTGCCGTAACTCTCCTGATGACTCGTAACGCGGGACCATGCTGACATTTCTGCTGACAGCCCGGAGCCTGACGGGGACGCGGAGACGCCTGATAATCACTGCGGTGACACCATTAAGGAGACGTTCAGGGACCTCCCTCTGACATATATCTGAAGACCAAAACACACGTCTTTGTTTCATCTCTGCAAAAGTCTGTCAGAGTGAGACCTCCTCTTCCTGTTCACTGTACCATCACCGTCTTCCTAACAGGACTCTGACTCACCCAGGTCGTTTCTCAGCAGTGACTCCATCCTTTACACATCGCTCATCTCCATGCTTTAGACTGTGAACAGCTTTTGTTACCTGACATGGCCACTCTGCAGAAATAGTGTCATAGATACAGTATGTGGCGTCCTTGAGCCCTGCTATGAGCTGAAATCTGTCTTTCTTCATCATTCCTGTCCTCCTCTTTTATGAGCAGCTAGTAAAGCAGAAAAGGCCGTAAAGTCATCTTTAAAGGAATCAGGAGAAAGGGAACAGAGGCTTTCAAAAGGAGTGAGAACTCTTCTCTTCTTTAGCGGAGTTGCCCCTGAGTGACTTTCTCATCCTGTTAGTCTCTGTCGTAACATCATGTTCCCTCTGTAAATCAAATTAAATCAATCACAACATGATCCTCTGAGCCGTCCACTTTTCTATTTCCAACTGAGCCTCTAACTGTATTAATAACTTATTAAATCCGATTATTACATTACGGCCATGCGTGCATTTATATATGTGAGCACATCATCTTCTCTCCGCAAATCACGTTAATCACAGCACTGAGAGCAATAATGAGTGTAGCATGCTACTCAACAAACTAACAAAGCCATTAGCTCGACTCCAAATCCAAACCTCACATTCATTAGAGTCTAAATCAGAGCAGAAAATGAGATTGAGATCCTCCATGCAACAGAAAAACATGTCCTAAAAAAACGAACATGGAGATGGACGAGGAGAGATGGAAAACAAATCTGTAATTTAGTCCATGAAGTGAAATCAGAGTTTATAATTAGTGTTTGATAAGAGACACAAACAGTGTTTAATCCGTCTGAAGACGTCTGATCTGCTGCAGGAATCTATAAACGGTTCTCATGTAACTGCAGGACGCTCCGCTGTGAAGGATGGAGCCAGTACTCTGCAGGCCTCCAGCCTCTGCAGCGAGGACTCAGGGCTCTCCTCTACAGCTGTATATCATCATGATCCACTTCTGCTGCTTCCTTTAGGTGCAGAGTGGCAGAGGAGGCCATCTTGGAGCTGCAGCGGTGTCAGGTGTCTCCATAAATCTGTCTTTGTGTAAATACTGTGTTTTCACCATGTGACATCCTCTCCTCACAAACATCAGCAACCAGCAGAAGAAAATCAACCATCGCCATCTCATCTGAGCGCTCCATCAGACCCCTCCCCCTCCAACACACCACCAATAACTCCTCCATCTCTCACTCTGTCATTTTAACTGTCAGTGCTTCTCTCCATCACTGCACCTCGCTCTAACACTCAGCTTAAAGACATGTACTGCTCATCTGAAGGCAGAGATGGAACAATATGATCACATACTTTTATAAATATCAGGATTTATCACAATTCCTGGTTTGAAAATGCTTCAAGCTCAAGAATCATCCTGATAACTGATGTCTGGAGATAAAAACAGACGATCCAACTGTTAAAGATCAGAGTGTAGTTCACTGACATGCTCTTTAGATCTCTATCACACATAGAGCAGGCTTTCAGAGCATCATCTTTTCCTCCTGGTGTATAAAAATACAGGAATGATAACCAGAGAAACACAGAGTGTGTGTTTTATGTGCACACACACACATGTTCAGGTACGTTCCCTCCGCATGACCAGCCATGTGATGGTCAATTTAAAGAAAGCCCATCGTCTGTTGATTCACACATCACACCGTACGAGAGCTGCAGGTGAAGCTGCTTAAAGGAAAGACTCCATGTACAACCCAAGCTCTGGCTGCGGGAATTGCAGCCAATGTTGAAGTGTTAAGAACTGCAGTTCCTCGAGTGTCCTATAGAGGCTGGCTCCAGAAGCACCACATACACACCCATTCAACAAAGCTGATCTTTAAAGCAGAATTAAACATGTTTACAGCCTGATTCAAAAATGATTTAGGTCTGAATAACTCATTTCTTTATCAGCACAAACTGTACATGGGGGGATTTTTTGTACCCTAGCAGTTTAGAAGATATTAAGGTTACAAGTTTTCCATAATTAGAGGCACAGCTGACTTGATTGACAGGCAGCGACACTGAAGCTGTTGACCAATGGGACCCGCCGACGATTGGCTTCAAAACGACGCTTCAGGAACAGATGGGTGATGTCACAGATACTATGTCCATTTATCATAGAGACTATGGTATGACCACTCAGAGTGTCTGCGTGCTGACGTCCCCTGTGTCAGCGCTCTCTGCTTGTTTACAGTCATGTGACACAAATACTACATTGAAAGTTCACTCAGTGATGTGGTGCCGAGCTGCACTGATGTTTAGTCACTCAGACTTTATGCAGATCAACAATGAAGAAGAGAAACTGATGAGGTTGAATACATCAGTAACTTTCTTCACACCTGCAGCATACCTTTAACCCGGTCAATCAGTAATCTTATCAAAAACGTGCATCAAACATTTAATCAGAATAAAACCATCCTGACAATAGTGCGACCTGTCATGGTGTGCTTCTGAGCATGTCTGCGTCTCATCAGGGAGCATAAGTCCACATAGAAACCACAGATATATACAGTATGTCCATCGCTAATCGTTTCTCCTTGAATCTCGTTTTTAATATATGATCAAAACACACCCTTCACACTGACAATGCAATGGACTGAATGGTGCTGCAGCAAAATGTGATCTGATGATATGGGGAGGTTCAGAGTTTAAGAAGCTCTGCTATTTGTTAGATTTTGCATCAATAAAATTAACTGTATAAATTGTGTTCCACGTCAACAAAGTTAGTGTCACAGTGAATTCAAGTGTCTCTAAAACAGGCACAGAATAAATTTGGAAATCTGGAAACAAGAACCAGCCAATCAGATCACTCCTCAGTCAGCTAATCTGATGACACACTCCTTCATAAAAAGAAACTAAACTTTGAAACTATCTTCTGAAATTATCTGTACGCTTAAGAGTTAAAACAAAGTTAAATTAAAAACATATAATGCATATTTATCTTCACTAAATGTTCAGTCACTCTATAAAGATTCCAGTTATCACAGCATGTATTTCTTCCTCTGCTCATGTCTGCTTACATCAGCCCAGCCTGTTCTGAGCTGCTCGGCTGGTTCTGATGTTTAAACATCTTCAGTTTTCAGTGAGTAGGTTTAAAACAGGACACAAGTTATCCACAGAAGGCCTCCTCTCCCAAAATCCAACACATCCAGGGTTTAGAAGCAGCACATTTACTAAACTAAATAAAGTAAATGAACAGCTCCAGGATAGATTCAGTGTTTTGTAAATGTCCTTCAGGTTAACATGATGCTCACTGAGCTGCCACCAATGTCATTTTATATCCTCATCTTTGGTGGTTAACTAGAGTTCACTTTAAACGCCTCTTTTGTTGCTCATCTGTTTCGTTCTCATAAAAAAAACGTCCTCTGTGTTTAACTGAAGATAAAACATTGCTCAGCGTTAGAGACAGGGGATGACTTACTGAATGTGCAGGATGCTAAACACTGAAGACCTACAGGATATGTTTACTGTTTCTATTTAGACCGACTGAACTGTAGGCTTCAGGAGGAGGAGGAGGATGAGGATAAAAAGGAGGGGGAGGAGGAGGAGGAGGAGTAGGAGGAGGATAAAGAGGGGGAGTAGGAGGAGGAGAAACAGTAAGTATGGTACGGTGGTAGAGTGTGTCAGGCGCGGTTTGAATCCCTGAATCTCTCTGAGGGCCATTTTAAACTGTAATAACTGTAATGGCTGCAGGTTATGGTAATTTTTCAATTAGTTCAAATGAATTGTGGGTAATGTTATAGGAGCGGTGCAGGCTGAGACTTAGAGGAGGTTGAATAAAAGAGATAAATAACAGTATTATAATAATCATCAGCATTAATGTCAGCGTAATGAGCGTCATCCTCATCAGCATCACATTATCTCCACAGAGACTGAGAGAGAATTTAACATATTCAAAGACTGAAGACCTCAAAACGTTTACTTCCTGTTCTTTTATAGAGGCTAGAGTACGCTTCACATAATAATAAAGAATTATACTTAAAATTAAAGAATACTGATTTGTTTACGGTCCAGTTAGCAGCTTTAGAAGTGACTGTGTGTTCCGATGAAAGAGAAAATAAATTAATCCCTCAGATCTGTCTCTTGAGTAAACATATCCTCCAGAGTACCAACCATTCATGTGTTTGTGGTGAGTCTCAGTTTCAATGTAAACAGTGAGTCACACAGAAGCTTCACTCTGGCTTCCTTCAGCAGTATGAACCTGAAACAGAAACTGATTTTCTTGTAATTAACAGGTCTTAAGTTTCCTGAAATAACAACATCCATCATGATGCAGATTAGTGAAAAGACAAAAGTCAAGCTTTGTGAGGTCTGTCCTCAAGATGAGAAGAAAATTACTTTTGCATTGTTTGTTTGTTGAATGGAGGTCTATGAAAGAGGATTAGAGACACTGACGTTTTTTGAGGTCTGACCTTCTTCACTGAATGTTCCAAAATACTATTCGATAATCATTGGCGTCTATTTAACGATTATTAGAATCCCCCCGCCCCCTCTCTCACACACACACACACACACACACACACACACACACACACACACACACACACACACACACACACACACACACACACACACACACACACACACACACACACAAACACACATTACAACCAGGCCTCGGTCAAAACGATGAAAAAAACTGTTCGATTTTTACAAAGTGAATGAATATTCAAATATTCAAAAATCATTGCCCAGCCCTAGTCGATACTGGTAAGTCTACAGACAGAGACCAGAACACTTCTCAGACTGAAATCCGACTCACTGAAGACCAGATATATTCTGCAGGACCCACCAACATTTAACAAAAATATTCATCTTTAGAAGAATCTGAAAGCTGCATTTTAAACAAAAACAACAAACCCTGCTGCTGCCCTCACATGGGGATTTATGTCCTGGGTCAAAGTCCTGTGTCTGTTTGACCCATCCATGACCTCTGACCTCCACACTAACTGACTTTATGGCTCTGTATACGGCGCCACTAAAGGATCCGTATGTCCCAACAAAGAGCTTCTAATTGACTTCCTCATGGCGCTGTTTATGTGCCGCCACCATGAAACGCAGAGAACAAGGGTGTGGTGTGAGTATGTTCACTGTAATCTGTGATATTACACTGATATTAAATCATAACACTATGACTCACTATGAGTTCACTGCTAAACACTGAATCCACTCCTCTCCTGACATAAGGGTCTAAATTCTGAGTATGTTTAGAGTTCACTCTACCGTAGGCAAACTATCATGGGTGAGGAAGGTGTCCAGCCCAGTTTCTAAATAATTTCAAAGCCTGTCCAAACGTCTGTTCAACGATTTCTAAGGGTCAAGTCTCTTCTTAATGTCATTATTACAAAAATAACTTGAAGTCATCAAAGTAATGATGTGAAAGAAGAAATCTGGTTTCTTAACAAGAGATAAATCATAGGTTACCATCTTTCAGTCACATGACCCAGAAGACAAATTAACTAACATCAGAGAATAGATGTGTGGATTAAAATATGAGCATGTAAAAGGTAAAGAGGTGTTTACCTTTAACCTGACAAACTCAGCTGTGGTGAGATTTCACACTCAGGCTTACTGACAGTGATGATAACAGAGGAATGTCCTCTCTGAGCTCTCGTACAGCTTGTGTTAGAGCAGCAGCTCTGTGGTCAGAGGAAGCTCCGTCTTTATTGTTCGTTCACACTCGGCCATAACTCTGACATTCTGCTTGACATTCAGGTAGCATAGCAACATGACAACAGGCCCCTACAGCTGCTGTGAGCATAGAGATGCTCTGTGAAAAGGTTGACAAGAGGAGGGAGGGAGGGAGGGAAGGGGAGAGGGAAGAGGAGGAGGAAAAGAGGGGGATAGAGAGTGGATTGAAGCTCTTCACAGATTTTCTTCTTCTCTTTCAGCTCCTCTGAATCCTATTTGAAATTTAAAGATCCTTTTTGTGTTTGAAAATACCTTTACACGCCACACACACACTCACTCTCACACTCACATACACAAACATACACACACACACACACACACACACACACACACACACACACACACACACACACACACACACACACACACACACACACACACACACACAGAGTTGGCCTGCATGATTCAACAGGGAAGAGCCAGTATAATGGAAGACACACACATGCATACATACTGCATGTGTCTATAACTGCATACATACATTATACAGAGGATTTCATAGACAGCACATATAAATGTATATATCAATCATACATATGTGTGTGTGAGTGAGTGTGTGTGTGTGTGTGTGTTTACTGAGCTGTATATATGAATAGTTACTGCTGTGTACATTGTATTGATTGTGTATGCATAAGAAAGGAAATGTAAATGGCCGCGTGCAGAGTGATTCTGTAGTAAAAACATATAAAACATGGACGAGTGGTCAGAGGGGTTATGTAAATGCATTTTTTCCAGCACAGAATCTAATTCATAATTCATAAAGATTAAAGATGAATTTCATATGAGGCGGTGCCCCGCTCGATCGGCCCCTCTCCCATTAGGAACACTCTCTCTTCTCTCTGTGATGAGAGGGAGAGCAGATCCTGTCCCTCCTGACCTAATCAATACATCTCCTGATCTGATCCTGCCTGTTAGCCTCCATTTGCTGGAGGAGGATCCGCTCCGGATAGAGTATCGCTGTCTCCACACACACTCAGGATCAGCATCACTCAGAGGGGTCACTGAAAAACCTCCTTTTGCTGTTGCTCCTGTTTCATTCTGCAGGAGGAGAAGGATAGCTTACAGCTCAAACTCAGTGTCTCACATTGAATACTGTAACTGTGTACATCCTCTGAGAAAACCTCAAGTACTGCAGACTGTCACTGCTTCAACACTCAGAGGTACAGCACAGACCATTACTAAATCAACCCTCAGAGGTATAGCACAGACCATTACTAAATCAACACTCAGAGGTACAGCACTGACCAACACCACATCAACACTCAGAGGTACAGCACAGACCAGCACCACATCAACACTCAGAGGTACAGCACAGGCCAACACCACATCAACACTCAGAGGTACAGCACAGACCAGCACCACATCAACACTCAGAGGTACAGCAAAGACCAACACCACATCAACACTCAGAGGTACAGCACAGACCAACACCACATCAACACTCAGAGGTACAGCACAGACCAACACCACATCAACACTCAGAGGTACAGCGCAGACCAACACCACATCAACACTCAGAGGTACAGCTCTATACAGCCTTTATCTAAAGTCTTAAGGATCAGTGTCAGGATCTTTTTCAGGATCAGGATCTTTTTCAGGATCAGGATCTTGTTCAGGATCAGGATCTCTTTCAGTAATAGGATATTGTTCTGGATCAGTATCAGTATCTTGTTCTGGATCAGGATCTTGTTCAAGATCAGGATCAAGATCAGGATCGCATCAGGACTTTGTTTGGGATAAGGATAAGGATTTTGTAAAGGATCAGGATCTTGTTCAGGATCCTGTTCAGGATCAAGAACTTGATTAGGATCAGGATCTCATTCAGAATCAGGATCTTGTTCAGGATCTTGTTCAGGATCTTGTTCAGGACAAAGATCTCATTCAGGATCTTGATCAGGATCTTGTTAAGGATCAGGATCTTGTTCAGGATCAGGATCTTGTTCAGGTTCAGAAGCCTTGAGACCTATCTGACCCAGGCTGTCCATGATCTTGATCCTTTTTTAATCTGTTCATGAAGTCAAACTTTCACCATGAGTGTTTAGTCACATGCACACCTGCTGTGAGTCAGAACAAGTTGTACTGGTTTAGCTTCACTCAGTGCTGCAGAGCTTTTACTACATTTACTTACAGGGAGATAAAACTGTCCTTTCATTCTTTTACTTTCACTCTTTATAACTTTAGATTAAAGGTTCTGAGTTTTAATGGTTTTTACTTCTCTTAACCACCCCTCACTCATTTAACAGAATATGTGCTGTTCATACATACAGTATATGATATTTATTAAATGGTTGTTCTGCACACTCTAATATCCTGTAGAATAAGGAGTCATGTTTTAAGAGCTGTAGGAGGTTTTTGGAAACACAGGGAAGAAGCAAAAGAAAGAAAAGCTTGTGGTTCCTAACCTCAGTGAGACCGATCAGTGTCAGGATAAATCTGAGGATTCATGAGATCATCAAAGATTTAAACTGGAAATATACGTTGACAGGTCTGCTGTGAAAAATACAGGAAGTCCTCCAAACACCCGCTAAAATACACGAGACATGAAGGAAGCACGACACAGCAGTGTGTCTGTTACAGTCGGCTAAAACATAATGTGTGTATCTCTTCCTTGGTTCAACGTCACAGACTTTAGGACGGAAGAAAAACAGTTTTAAATTCTTTAAGAAATACTTAAATGTATCAGAAACAAGACAGCCTGAGTATTTAAACATTTCATATTTCATAAAACTTAAAAGCAGTTTGTTCACATGTAGTTTCAAATGTCCAGTAATATTTAAATCATAAAATATTAAATCTCTTATGACTTAGTCTGTTTGAATGCTTCACGTCAGGGTCCTGCTCACCCTGTCTTTAGTTCATTATACTTTATCCCTTTCTTTATAAATACACAAAGTCTATACTCCTGAAAAAGCTTCATGAGGGTCAAACTGTGAAGAATAAAGAGCTGCTGGGTAACCTGCTGACATCTCACTCCACATTGAGGCTGAGACATCTGGTGAGCAGTGAGATGGAGTCGAGAAAAATACAGGTCGGAGAGAAACCGAGAGAAAGAACTCTGTGACTCTATGAGTTTATTCTGTTAACACACACTGTTTCCAAACTTTAATAGGAGACATTTAACTGGATCATTTCAGATAGATTTAAAAAGATATCTCAGTGTACCATCCACCCTGACACAGATCTTAAATATTCCATACTTCAACACGCTCCACGTGTCCTCTTTACAAACCTGACGTAGACCTATACTCTGCCTGTAAACACATTATTGGTCTTCCAGTCAAACTTTCAGATAAAAAAAGCTAAAAGGCCACAAAGTGCCTCCTCTTCCCAGAAAGGAGCAGCCGGCCTCTGCAGACTTTATCACCGACTCCATGATGCAATTAGCCGTGGTGGTGGTGCAGCTGTGGTTCTGCTGATTCTATTAGAGACGTCTTTCTGGACAAAACCCTCCTAGACTGACAGAGGGGCGCTCACACAACCCCCCACCCAAAACACAACTCTCTGCAGCTCTATGAGCAACAGCCACAGACACGAGGAGGTTTTCATTTTTTGTTGGTGGTTTTATGGCCGGGGGGCCGTTATCTCCCAAACACAGAGAGAAACTGAGAGTCAGCTTCAAACAATGCACAAACACACGCACCAACGCACTCGCACAACTTCCAGAAGGACGCAGGGGGCTGCTCGGAGGAAGCCCCCCAGGGAAGAAGTGACTTCTGACATGGACAGCAACATATCACTCTCCTGAACACACACACACACACACACAGATGCACACACACACACACAGATGCACACACACACACACACACAGATCGGGCGTCACCATCCTCACCCTGGGGGACAGAGAGAGGCAGGCAGGGGAGATAAGCCCAACACCCCTGCCTTAAACCCCCAACAACCACCATCTTTCTCCTTCATTCAATCCAAACACACCCCTCCACTTCCCCTTGTTCCCTGCCCTCTGCCAAAAGAGTGTGTGTGTGCTATCTGATCAATCTGTGGCGCGCGCACACACACACACACACACACACACACACACACACACACACACACACACACACACACACACACACACACACACAACCACATGGAGGTAAAAGCCATTTGGACCCTCTGAAAACCACTCCATCCAGGGACAACAGACCCCCCTCAGAGAGGCCGCAGCTAAACTTTACAACAATGGGTTAGAGTAATTAGAAAGGCACTTCCCTTCTGGAAGAAATCCTAGAGAGATGAAGGGGGGCAGGGGGGGCCAGAGGGGGAGGAATAGTGACAAAGAGCGTGGCAGCAGAGTTAGGCTGCAGATAGACAGAATCTAAAGCAGAGAAAGACAAATAAAAAAGAGAGAGCAGAAGAGCCCCCTGAGTACAGCTATAACCCCTCCTCTATCCTCTCAGAGCTGTAAAGATGGAGGAACAATCAGCTGGAGAGACAATGAAAAGAGGCCGGGGGGCAGAGAGAGATCACTGAACGGTCAGAGGAAGGTTTACAGCTCAGGAGAGAGGGACATTAGAATATTAGATCAGACTGAGGCTCAACAAAGACACGATCATCAGTAACTTCAGCTGAAAACATCATGTAATACAGAGTCTTTAAATCTGTGCGCTCCGATCTGATTTGATGATAATGAAAAACTATGATCAAAAACAGCAAGGTCAAACACGCACCACAACGGCTCAAAGGTGCCAGTCCTGAACGCTTACACTCTTCTGTTTGGTGCTGTTCTGGTTTTATGTTGTGTTGGACTTTAAAGCTTTCAGAGATATCTTTGTTTCTGAATTTGCAGAAAATATCCCCTCGTGACAAACATTTGACAACTTCGGAACATTTAACCTCAGCAACAATTGTAGATCAGAACAGTTTTAAAAACTCCTCACAGCTTTGAAATTTGGGATCAGATATCAGAGAGGGGGTGAGAGCAGGCACTTCTGCATCTGAAGAGCCACTTTGTGAAATATATCAATGCTAACCACGTAAACCTTAACATACACAGCATCAGAATTTACGTACAGCAGCAGCTACAGAATAACTGAATGTATTTTTACGCTTTAGTACATCATACAACAGCTGAGAGGTGATACTGGAATATGTGGTTAAAGTGTGCATAATAAAATTACGTTCTTTTGCATCGCTTCATTTATGAAAGTCCTATTTTCAAAGTGTAACCCTACCCAAGATGATCTAACAATTAGGGTGTGTCCCCTACACTGTGTAAAAAATGGACGTATCCGTGGTGTCACCCATCAGTTCCTGAGCGCTGTTTTGAAGCCAGTCGTCGGCGGGTGCCATCATGGAAATGCTGAACACAACCTAACTTCGTCCGAGCTGGTGTGAGATAAAGAGGCCGGCCTTTAGCCTTTTCTCTAACAGCTATAAGGTGCCTGTCTGTCAAGCAAGTCAGTAATGTCCTTATTTGGGCAAAACTCTTAAGTTTTATTTCTTTGAAAATACAGAGTTATACAAAAATTCACCCGCGTACAGTGTGTGCCCACAGAGAAAGTAGCTGCTCAGACCCAAACTGGTTTTTGAACCAGGCTGTAAGCATAATTATTGATGCTGTAAAGATTGCCTTTTTTGAATGGGTGTGTATGTGGTTTCCTGTGTTTCTGTAGCCTCCCTCAAGCAGACGCTCGATGAACTGCATTTTTTAACACTTCCTCATGGGTTTCATATATTAGGACCGAAGGTTGTCGCTTGGTGCGTCCATGATGGAGTTTCTTATACTGATGCCAGCGACCTCAGTTTCAGAACGCCTCTCACCGTTGATTGGGAAGTAACCAAGGTTGTCCTGCACCATAGAGTCTGTTTTTAATTGTTCTGTATGCTTAATATTTACTTTCATTCAGGAAAATTAAAAACAAATCATAAAAATAATGGGCTCCTTCATTGTTGTTGGCAAAGTTAATATCAGAGGTCCAGCCCTTTCTTGATTCTGATTGGTTGGTGACATTGACGAGCTGAGAAGTGTCTCAAAAAAAGTGCAGAAACACTGAACTATGTTGGTTTAGTTCAGAAAACAGCTGTTGGTGCTTAATCAAACTGTGTTTTTTTATTTTAAAAAATTCAAACCAATCTGATAGAGACAACAAAAGGAGATTTGGAAGTTCCTGTAAGAGGACAAAACAGAACCGTCAAATATCAGGATTAGTAAAAGTGAAATGTGTAAAAAATGGAGTTAAACTAAATGATCAGCAGCTATATGTTAAGAAAGGAAAAGACACCAACATAAAAATGTTTGTAATAAAACATGAATTATATGTATAAGATATCTTATAAAAGCCAGAGTGATGGTTTGAATGATAGCAGACTTAGACACAGGTTCAGGTTTCAGAATTAAAAACAGCAACCTGAACCTCTCTGTCAAAGACTAAAGGTGCACTGAGTCCACCTGCAGCCTCTCAGCCTCCTCTCAGTGAGCCGCTTCAGACCAGATCTAATTACAGACTCAATCTGAGAGCATCAGCAGGACAAGACTCAGATTAGGAACCAACATATGGCCTCACACACACACACACACACACACACACACACACACACACACACACACACATACACACACACACACACACACACACACACACACACACACACACAGGAACTTTGGCTCTCCCACACCACATGAGGAGGACAGGGTTAGCTCACGCCGTCAGTCCAATATGTCGACACTATGATGCCTTCAGGGGACTTTTACGGCTGACGTAAATTACAGTTTATTTTAACATCCAGAGGTCAGACTGAAGTCAGAGCGTTTACACCCCTCTGAGACACTTTCACATATAAACATGAAGGAGAGAGGGCATGTATGCCTCAACACTGAAAAAGCAACTGAGTCACTTCAACTCAAGGTCTCAACTTTCAGCCTGAAGTGTTTTGAACCTAAACTCAGCATGTAGATTACAGCTCCACAAAGTTTAAAGCTGCTGTTATCATGAACAGCAGATCAAATATTAAGGTGGTATACGTGGTTATCAGCTCTCTGCAGCCCTCGTTGTCTTTTTATGGTTTTATGGTTTTACAACTTTACTCGCAGCTTCAGCACCATCAGCTCC
The DNA here is from genome assembly GCF_009762535.1 of Notolabrus celidotus. NCBI lineage: Eukaryota > Metazoa > Chordata > Actinopteri > Labriformes > Labridae > Notolabrus > Notolabrus celidotus. The sequence goes on along the minus strand of NC_048282.1, from coordinate 12,717,165 downwards.
ATCAGCACCATCAGCATCATCAGCACCATCAGCATCATCAGCATCATCAGCACCATCAGCATCATCATCAGCATCATCAGCATCATCAGCATCATCAGCACCAACAGCATAATTAGCATCATAAGCACCATCAGCAGCATCATCAGGACCATCAGCATTATCAGCACCATCAGCATCATCAGCATCAACAGCACCAACAGCATCATCAGCATCATCAGCATTATCAGCACCATCAGCATCATCAGCATCATCAGCACCATCAGCATCATCAGCATCAACAGCACCAACAGCATCATCAGCATCATCAGCATTATCAGCATCAGCATCATCAGCACCATCAGCATCATCAGCATCATCAGCACCTTCAGCATCATCAGCACCATCAACATCATCAGCACCATCAGCACCATCAGCATCATCAGCCCCATCAGCATCAACAGCACCAACAGCATCGTCAGCATCATCAGCATTATCAGCATCATCAGCATCATCAGCGCCATCAGCATCATCAGCATCATCAGCACCATCAGCACCATCAGCACCATCAGCACCATCAGCACCATCATCAGCACCATCAGCAGCATCATCAGCACCATCAGCATCATCAGCATCATCAGCACCATCAGCATCATCAGCATCATCAGCATCATGAGCACCCTCAGCATCATCAGCATAATCAGCATCACGAGCACCATCAGCATCATCAGCATCACGAGCATCATTGTTATCATCAGCATCATCAAAATCATGAGCATCATCCTAATCCTCATGGTTTCACTTTTAATGAGCTGGTATGTCATCCATAAGTCTATGGTCTGAGTCTGATCCAAGACCTGCACCAGTACTGACACAGGTTCAGCTCTATGTTTTGTTGTGTAGCCGGTGGTCGTGGTGAACCTCTGCTGTGCTGGGGGCTGCAAAGAGCATAATGAGTTTATGTGCCTCCAAACATACAACTTTTGAGAAACTCACAGAGTTTCTCCAAAGGTTCTTGGGCTGTGGGGATAGTTCCTGCAGTAGAAACACTGCTTTATATTCCATATTACATGTGCATGAAAGAACAAGCATCCAACCTGTGAGTACCTGTGTGTGTAAATCAACAGTCAGCTCTAACATCAGGCTGTGTTTACAGGTCACTCAGACCTTTGATGCAGGTCTGCTCAGCCCTCAGTGACTGTGTGGATGTTTTCCTCCCTGTAGGTTCAAGTTGTGTTCACAAAAGTTCACACGTGTGAAACTCAGCCCAAATAATAAATCAGCTCCTGTGGCAGAAAGATTCAGAGAGGCAGAAACATTGTTTGTCAGTAGCATCCAGGCTAATTAGTCCTTCAGGGAGAAAATCACATTCTGAGCAGAAATAAATGATCCTGCTCAAAAACAAACCTGCAGAGTACGATCAAAACAACCGGAGAGTGATGCAACAACAGCTCACAGAGCGAGATGTTATTTACTGTAAATGATAAAACCCTCCTCATTTAATAGACGCGTGTGACTGACGGGCAGCGTTTACATCAAACAGACACAGAGAGGGCAGATAAACCAGATCAATACTGAGAGAGGGGTCACTGTCACACACACTGTCACACACTGCCACACACACACTGTCACAATGTCACACACACACACACACACACACACACACACACACACACACACACACACACACACACACACACACACACACACACACACACACTCCTATTAATAAAGTCTTTAAGATCAGGGGGAGAAACAGTAAATCATGCAGTGGAGTAAGTGGCAGTAAATCTTCACTCTGCAACACACACATGTCAGAGAAACAGAAGCATCAGGCTGTGTGTCATGATGAGCCTTTTTACCTGAAGGACAGTGTCTTTTAACATTTTTGTTTCCATCAGGAGTGCAACATATTCACATCTCTGAACAGATCAGTGCTTCTGTGGTCTGCTTTCCAGCTAATGAGACTTAAAAAGTAGGGATACAAAGGTTTCACAAATTGCACTTTATCGTGATGACAATTTCCCTGTGCCGTGGTGGACCTATGACCGTAAGTTACGGATAGGTATCAGGTTAAAACTGTAGTTTTGTTTTAGCCGCTGTGGTGCAGCCTCTGTGTTCTGCTCGCTGCCTCAGGTACAGTATAGCCAAAATGGCGGATATCAATGTTATGGTGAGGGGCGAGAAAGAAGAGACAATTTGAAGATTGTGGCAATCCAGCTGCTTTTAAATCTGACGTGTCACGAAATAATAAAGGAGAAAAGGTGACAGATAAACAAAAACAACTTGCAGACACTGACATCCTGCGCTGACCTACACGTTGAGGAATACAAGTAATCTCCCCGAAATAATTTGAGAAAATGTGAGTAAAAAATCTGGCCAGACTAAAAATCTGTCTAAACAAGAGTTTACAGCCTCATTTCACTAAATCAGAAATCAGAGATCACGAGATGAATCTCTGAATACAAAACTAAAGACGTACGGACACTTTCTGAAGTCGACAGCGAAGGATTCAGAAGGTTAGAGACCACGCTGGAGCCAAAGATTAAACCCTCATCATGGCCATACTTTAGTCAAACACTATCAGCAGCTCTCTACAGAGACCTGCAGAATTAAATGAATAATAACATATCGCAAGGACTTTTTGATATGATCATACTGCAATGTTTGTATCATTACATTAATATTACAAACAGCTTGACTCTGGGTCTAATCCATAGACTGTATAAATAATCGACGTAGTATCCATGACGTCACCCATCTGTTCCTGAGCGCTGTTTTGAAGCCAATCGTCGGCAGCAGCCATATTGGAAATGTGGAACTCAACCAGCCAGAGTGTGACGTAAAGAGGCGGGATTTGAGCCTCCTAGCCAACAGATTTGTGTTCCCTCCTGTCAGTCAAGTCAGTAATGTCCTTATTTGGGCAAAACTGGTAATCTTAATATCTTTGGAACTGTTGCGTTAGAAAAAAATTCCTCCCCCCATACAGTGTGTGCGGGGGGGAGAAGTTAGCTACGTAGAGCCAAGCGTTTTTTTTGTACCAGGCTGTAAACATGTTTATTAATGCTGCAAAGATCGTCATTATTAAATTGGTGTCTATGTGGTTTCCGGTGTTTCTGCAGCCAGCCTCAAGCGGATTCTTGATGAATTGCAGTTTATAACACTTCCTCATGGGCTTCATATTTTAGGACCGAAGGTTGTCGCTTGGTGTGTCCATGATGGAGTTTCTTATACTGATGCCAGCGACCTCAGTTTCAGAACACCTCTCACCGTTGATTGGGAAGTAACCAAAGTTGTCCTGCACCAGTCTGTTTTTGTTGTTCTGTATGTTTAATATTTACTTTCATTCAGGAAAATTAAAAAGAAATCATAAAAATAATGGGCTCCTTCATTGTTGTTGGCAAAGTTAATATCAGAGGTCCAGCCCCTTCTTGATTCTGATTGGTTGGTGACATTGACGAGCTGAGAAGTGTTTCAAAAAAGTGCCGAAACACTGAACTATGTTGGTTTAGTTCAGAAAACAGCTGTTGGTGGAGCGCTCAGAGCGCTGCAAAAAAAGTCAGTTTATGCTGAGGGCGTTTTTGCTCTGAGGGCGCTAAGCGCTGAGAACCGCCACTGCCAGCGCCAAAAACGCCGGCAGTGGACACGCCCCCTTAACCCTTAATCTAATGTAAACAGGTGAGTTGTTTATAAATTCAGCCCGTACAGTTGTCATGGAGAGAAATGAGCTATAGGGACTTAAACTGTTTTTGTACCACACTGTAAACATGTTTATTCCTGCTTTAACATTTTAACATGGGGCTCTATGGGGACTGACTCACTGCAGGAGACACACTCTAGTGGACATGAGGGGAACTGCAGGTTTTGGGATTTCAGTGTTGGCCTCTTCTTTTCAGCCTGGAGGTTTCTGCTTGGCGCTGACAGAGGTTTCCTAACAGGGTTTGATTATACTATAAGAACTGGTTTACAGTTTTTAATGTGATTTTAGTTAGTTGTTTAAAATCAGCCTCCAGGACCTTTATAAAGAAACCTGAATGTTCAATGGAGAAAATCCAAGCCGTCTGTATCAGCCTTCATGTTGGAGAGCAGCGAGTTGTTCTCTGAAATCCATTCTGACATTCTTAAAACTCACATCACTGCAGAAACACACCTACGATGACACATTAACTCAACATAACAGATATATTTAGATCAAATGTAAACTTCAAACAACAGAAGAGAAACTCCTGAAAAGCCAGCCTCTACACTTGTTTATATGCTGTTTGTTTGTTTGTTTGTCTTTCAGAGGGCTCTGTGCTCAGTGTTTGTGATAATAGGATTCATTGCTCCCTCCTCTTTCTGTTCTCGTCCTGCACACCATCCATCTGAAGAGGAAGGCACTGCATTTAAATTACACACACGGTTTACAGTAAGAGTCCACCGGGGAAATCGAACCAGAGACAGAGAGAGGGACCAGGAAGGAGGAGGGAGGGAAGAGGAGGAAGGAGAAGGGAGGAGGGAGGAGGAGGGGGGAGGGGGAAGGAGTGTAAAATAGAGTTATGGGAAACAGCAGAGGATGGAGGGCAGTGACGTATAGAGATGGATGGAGATAGAGTTGGTTGAGTAAGTGAGTGAGTGAGTGAGTGAGTGAGTGAGAGAGAGAGAGAGAGAGAGAGAGAGAGAGAGAGAGGAGGAACAGTGTAATGAGGGACAGAAGGCCAGAGGTCCAAGAAACAAATCTGAATTAAGAAGTGAGAGAAAAGGTGGAGAGGAGGAAGAGGGAGGAGGGGGAGAGGACAGGAAGTGATGGGGCCTTCACTGTCTGACGATGAAGATGGAGCATGCATTTAACAACTCTTCCTCCCTCTTTCTCTCTTTTTTGGAGAAAACTAATCCTTAATTATTAAAACATGAACACATACAAACAGATTCTGAGAAAAGAAAAGTGGAAATAAGGAGATAAAATCATGAGATTAGAAATGAAAATGATGAAGGTGGCCAGTTGATTTTATAAGATAAGAATAAATGAGATATAAAGTCAAAATTGAGATGAAAAAAATAATAATGAAAAAGTCATGAGAGTATAAGTCATAACTGAGCAGTAGTGACAATTATTAAATAACCTGTTTTTCATCTCATTAGTGCACGTCCACAGGATCTTGTTAGTACACGTGTGTGTGTATTTCAGCTTGTGTGTGAGGCATGATCAACTCACAAGTGTAAAAACTGAATCTCTCCTCCAGGATTAATAAAATATATTGATCTAGTTTTCAGATGAAGATGAAATTATGAGATCAAAAGTCTACATTTCAAGTCTGTCAGTCAAAATGGTAAAAGTCATCTTTAAAAGACAGTTAGTGGGGTGCAGTTGGCCTAGCGGTCTAGGATTGTCCCCCATGTACGGAAGCCATAGTCCTCATCTCAGCGGTCACAGGTTCGACTCCCGACCTCTACCATTTACTGCATGTCTTCCCCCACACTCTACTCCCCCCATTTCCTGTCTCTCTCCAGCTGTCCTACCCAATAAATAATGCCAAAAAACATAACTTTAAAAGACGAGTGAATGTTTGGTGGAATCCAACTTTCTTGCATATTTCATATAAAAAAGGCCATGACACCCTATCAAAAGCCTTCTCGGCGTCTAAAGTCAATGTTAACATATGTTGCTTTGTATTTATTGCATAATCAATTATATCAAGGGTACGCCGTACATTATCATTTAAGTTCCGGTCCTTTAGGAATCCTGTTTGATCAAGGTTGATTAAGTTGGGTAGTACATTTGATAGCCTGTCTGCTATAATTGATGAGAATAACTTTTGGTCTACGTTAAGAAGAGATATTGGTCTGTAAGATGAACATTCTGCGGGGTCTTTCCCTTCCTTAAGTATAACACTAATAATAGCTGTGTTCCATGTGTCTGGCCAGTTCCCAGTCTGCAGGACTGCATTGAAAGCTCTGCACAAAATAGGAGAGACAAGATATTTAAACTCTTTGTAGAATTCGTAAGTAAATCCATCGCTTCCAGGACTCTTTCCACTTTTAGCTTTCTGGATAGTTTTTAGTATTTCCTTTTCCTCTATTAATCGTACTAAGTCTTGGTTCTGTTTAGCCGTCACTATGGAAAGATTTAGGAAATCCAGATACTCTTTAATTTCCTGAGTGTTCGCCTCTAATCCTTCTGGGGTGTAGAGATCTTGATAATAATCGTGAAAGCATGACGCTATTTTCCATTTTCCCCTTTGGTGTATAGAGTTTCCATCCTTAATTGTAACTATTGCAGTTTTTTCTCTTTGTTTCTTTTATTTATTAGCTAATTTTTTTAAGACTTTTGGGCTATTATCATGATAGGTTTGCCTGCAGAGCATGAGATCCTTTTCCACTTCTTGTGTTTCTATGGTTTCTAGCGCCTTTTTAGCTGTGTTTAATTGTTTCTGTACATCCTTGTTGATCCCTTTTTCTTGTTCTACTTGTAGTTTTTTAATTTTGTTTTCCAAAGCTATCTTTTCACTTTCTCTTTGCCTTTTTTTCCAGGATGAAAATGCTATTATTTCTCCTCTTAAAGTTGCTTTCGCAGCTTCCCAAAGTATAATGGGTGTTACTTCTTCGTTATCGTTTATCTCAAGATAAGTTTCCATACTATGTCTAATTTTTTCTTTAAAACTCTGGTCGCAAAGCAAGGCATTATTTAGTCTCCACAATGTTTCCCCCTGTTCCCTTCTTAAGTTTATTTCCATTAGGAGTGGTGCATGGTCTGCTATCGTGATAGGCAAAATTTCACATTTTCCAACCATTGAGATGTCATTTTTAAACATAAAAAAATAATCTAGTCTTGAAAATATCTTATGTGCTTCAGAGTAAAAAGTGTAGGCTTTCTCTTGGGGGTGCAAACTTCTCCATACATCCATTAACCCCAGCTCTATTTGGGCTTTCCTCAACATCTTAGCTGCTTGCTCTGATTTATGCTTTATGGTACTTTGAGTGTCTATTTTCTGATTCATAACTATGTTTAAGTCACCACCCATTATTATTATTCCCTTTGCCTCTGTCATTATCAAGGATAAGATTTTTTCCAGGAGTTCTGTTTCTTTTCCCGGAGGGTTATATACATTAATGAGGGTTATGTATTGTTCATTTATTTCCCTAATAATAAAGACATACCTCCCTTCCTTATCTCTAATACATTTTTCTTTTTTAAACATGATGTTCTTTTGGATAAGAACTGCCACTCCTCTTTTAGCTGATGTATAGGAGGAGAAAACAACTTGAGCTGAAGTTAATTTCTCTAATTTTGCATGTTATACTTTACTTAAATGTGTTTCCTGAAGGAAAATAGTTCCCCCCCCTTCTTTCTTGAGTTTTTGAAGTAATCTCTTTCTTTTAACTGGGTTGTTCAATCCATTTGTATTAAGTGAGATGAGTTTAAGCTTCCCCATTGTGCCACTTTAGTAGACATTTTTTCACTTTAAATCTAAAGCCCCTGGAAGAAAATAAGATGTACTCAACATCACTTTTGCCCAAAAAGAAAACATTTAAACCATAAAAAACACCCAGTGGTGAACTTCCAAGTCTTGCAACCCCTATAGGTTTGCAAGAGTGCTTCCAACTTGTTGAAATTGTGTGGAAGGAGGAGCTAACATTTAGTAGCCCCAGCCACATGATGGTAAATGTGGCTATTGATATAGGAAAAATAAATGCCCATATCTGCATGGTGGACCGTTGTCGAGTGAGTAGATAACAAAACAACCTTGTATTCTGTCTCTGAGTTCCAATTTGTCGTCAAATAGAAATTCTTATAAACGTTCTCCTTTTCTGCCCCTCCCCACATTTACCTCTGGTTTCCATTTCTGACCCATGAGACTTTTGAGAGACAAGAAAAATAATTTGAGAAAATAAGTAAATAAATGAATACATAAATAAATAATAATAATAATAATAATAATAATAATAATAATAATAATAATAATCATAACAAAAATAATAATAATAGTTATAGTAATAGTAATAGTAATAATAGTAGTAAAAAAAGAAAAAATTAGAGGCTAATAGATCAAGGTAAGAACAAAATAAAATAAAATAAGAAAAATAATTTAAAAATGATAATAATAATAAAAAAAAGGGAAAAAAATCAAAATAAATCAAACAAATAATAATAATAATAATAATAATAATAATAATAATGATAATGATGATGATGATGACAATGATAATAATAATAATAATGATAATTATAATGATAATAATAATAATGATTATAATAATAATAATTTTAAAAGGCAAAATAAACCCATTGCCTCTTTGCTCATCTTCATGAAACACCACTATTGTTCATCGGGACATAGTGTTCCTTTGAAATACCTATAGCCTTTAAGCCCCATGGATGTAAAGGAACCAACCAAGGACTCCATCCAGTACCGTTTCAGTTAAGTAATGCAAATAATAAAACCATAATACAAAACGTATCTGGACTATTTCATTTATTTACTTTCCCCCCCTCACATACATATATGTATGTATGTATTTATGTATGTATGTATGTATGTATGTATGTATGTATGTATGTATGTATGTATGTATGTATGTATGTATGTATGTGCGTGTGTATGTGTATGTACATATATGTATATATATATATATGCATATGTATGTGTATGTCTATGTATGTATGTGTGTATATATGTATATATATGTATATTTATTTTATTCTATTGGGTTATTTATATATGAATTTATGTATTTTCATTTTTTGTGTTTTGATAATCTTTAGATAACCCTTTCTAATTATTTTTCATTTCTATATAATTTACTTTCCAATTCTGTATGGGTGGAGGGTCACAATGTCAAAAAAAAAAAAAATGGTGTGTCAAAAATGTTCGAACCTGTAAGAAATGTATATCATGTATATATAACATTGACAAAATAAAGTATACAAAAAAAAAAAAAAAAGACGAGTGAGCTAGGACTATAACAACAAATGTCAAAATGATGGAATAAAAATCTTTGCTTTGAGGCATTAAATGTTATGAGATAACTGGCCATACTTTTGAAATTACAAGAAGCTGAATCATAATTATGTGGAAAGTGAAAATTAAAAGCTTAAAAGATTTATTCTATCATTTAGGATTTATTATTTAATCTCATAGCGATAAACTACCCTCTTTTTATTTACAGTTTCTACTTCAAAACTGAGATTTTTTTATGTGACGAGATGAGATTAATCTGTTTTTGAGCAGATTCACTCAAAGTTTTCACCATTTTCACAGGTGGATATCATTTCATTCTTTTCTTTTCTTTTCTTTTCTTTTCTTTTCTTTTCTTTTCTTTCCTTTTTCTTCTTCGTCCTGACGTGTTGTTTCTGTTTCATACACACACTTACTACTCTCCACTTCTCATCTTTTGGTCTCCGTCCTCTTCTCCTCCTCTCCTCCAAGCTAATGGTTTTCCTCTCCTCTTTCTCATCAGTCTCTTTTTCTCTTTTCCATCTCTCCTACCCTCCTCTCTCCTCGTCATCCTTTTTCCTCTCCCTTTCTCCTCGTCATCCTTCTTCCTCTCCCTTCCTCGTCATCCTTTTTCCTCTCCCTTTCTCCTCGTCATCCTTCTTCCTCTCCCTTCCTCGTCATCCTTTTTCCTCTCCCTTTCTCCTCGTCACCCTTCTTCCCCCCCTTTCTCCTCGTAATCCTTCTTTCTCTCCCTTTCTCATCGTTCCTTCTTCCTCTCATTTCTTCCTTCCTTTCCTCCTTCTATCCTTCCTCCTCTCCTTTTCTTCTTCTATACTTCCCCCTTTCCTTTCCTCCATTATCTCTTCTCCTTTCTTTTCCCCATTCTATCCTTCCTCCTCTCATTTTCTCCTTCTCTCCTTCCTCCTTTCTTTGTCTCCTTCTACCCTTCCTCCTCTCCTTATCTCCTATCTTTCCTCCTCACATTTCCTCCTTCTATCCTTCCTCCTCTCCTTGCCTCCTTCTATCCTTCCTCCTCTCCTTGCCTCCTTCTATCCTTCCTCCTCTCGTCCTCTCCTTTTATCCTTCTTCCTCCCCTCTGTTGGGCGACAAACAAGTCCAGGCAATCCCAGAATGCTCTCTGTCATTCCTGCAGCGGAGGACTGGTGCGTTTGGCTATTTACATGCAAATGTGGACTCACCCCTCCTTCATCCCTCCATCACACACACACACACACACGCACACCCCTCTGATTCACTTTGTGCTGCGTTGTGTTCAGACATGTATTTACAGGGTGCTGTGCTCTGAATGATAAAACAGCATCACATGAGTGTGTGTGTGATGATAGTTGCTCTGTAGATCACTGGGATCATAAAAACATCAGCTCTTATAATAAAGTAAATTCATGTTAATGAGGAAATGAATTAACAGCATCTGAAGAAACAAACACGTTCAGGCTAAGGTCAGTGTTTCACAGAGAGGAGTGTGAGACACTTTAACACAATCAAACCAAACTTATGTGAAAACATGGCTTAAAGAAACACAGCTAAAGTCAAAACATCTTTGAGAAACATTAACAAAAAAAGAAAAAAGTTTGAATTACAAGAACGCCTGCTATCTGTTTGTGCGTCGCACTGATCAGAACATAAAACATAAAAAATGATCCTGACATTGAGTTGATAGAAATATTAATTTATCAGGGAATAAGTTAGGGGTCTTGTCTCACCCTGAAATGATTCTATTTCCCATAACTACCTGCTATCCATACTACCCAGCTAATAACTTAAAATAAAAAACATGTTGTTAAAACATTGATTAAAAGATGATTTTATTGATTTAAAATGATTGATGTATACAGTTTTAAAAAAATAGTCCCAGTGATTCAACGTCAGTTAGCGTTCCATGTCGATGGATTCTTATCTGCCTGTTGCATCGAGTTAACAAGAAACTGTCCTCATTCAGCTCTCCTTCTCTGAGCTCTGCGGTTCACACACCTTTAAAAATAAACGAGGCAAATGTCACAACTTTGAACCCTGCTGCTATCATCACCACCGCTCATGGGTTAAGTTTCTTTTTAGCAATTGGTAACCTAAAGTTGCCCTCATCTGCTCCCTTCATTGCTAGGAATGCTGGACAGGATCCAATATGAAAATGTCCGTAGCCTGCTGATCTAGCATGCTAACTAAAACTAGCGTTTTAGCCACATTGTTCTGAGGCTAACGGAAGCTAGTGGTTCTACCTCACCTTACGGTCTATGGCAGGGGTATTCAACTAAAATTGCATGAGGTCGAGTTAGGGAAAATTTCTTGGACTATTTAGTGTGATACACTATATCTGCATTAAATCAATACCTGACTGTCAACTTAGTTAGTGACTTATGGTCTATGGTGTCAACAAGCAGAAGCAAAATGTACCGAAACTAGTTTCCACGGATTGATTTGACATGACATGGGATCAGTTTGACTCTGATGTTGCTCATGTTAGTGAAAGTTAATAACCGTTGGCAAGGGGTTTTGATCAATCAGAATCAAGCATCTTACACAGCCAGAAGATCAGTAAGACAGCCGGGTAATAATATTTAATAATAAAGAGCCAGTTTGTATAGTATCCTGATCACAATGTGGATGGCAGCTGAGGAAAGACTTCATTAAACTATAAAAAATATATAATGCGTTAATTTTATGAATCACTCTTTATTAAAACGCTTTCTTTCTGGGGTGCGTTACCTTAGCGGTTTAAGCGCACTCCCCCATGTTTCAGATCTGTATAAAGGAGAAAATACCCAAAAATATAACTTTGAAAAAACAACAAAAACTCTTCCTTTCTCTCATCACTTGAGGAGTTCCCCTTCACCAGCTCTTTGGTCACCCTTCGAGCCACCTTCACACATGTACTCCTGACCTTCTTTTTTAGATCATTTCAGGACTGTCAGGACCAGAACTTCTTGTTCACACACGCAGCTCACAGGAGAGGATTACCTGAATCAGACGCTCTCTCACACCTCAGCTGTGTCTGGTCTGGGTGAGGGGAGGCAGGGAGAACTGCCTCCTGTTTTTGTGTCGATATCACTCCAGCATATGTGAGGAAGTTTCCACAACACAAACACAGCAGCAGAAAAAATCACACAGAAGACTGAGGCGAGTAGGACAGAGTGAAAAAACCCTGGATAAAGGCGAGACATCCTCCGAGTGCAGAGAGTGAAACTGTGTTTTTAAGAGGAGACATTAACTTTATTTACCCGCAGCTCAAAGCATGCTCTGCAGAGAGAAGTGAGCGTATAAATAACAAGCTGAGCTCCGTTCTTACTGTACAGCATCTATTATCACACTTCAATACGCTGCGTGCTGCTTTGATATTCAAATACACTCTTAAGCCCAACCCAACGTCACTCACACAACTCTGATCAACACCTCAGACTCAAAGAAATACTGTTCTTAATTCATAACCAGTGTAGTTAAACTTACAACTATAATATCTAAGTTATTTCTCTATATCAATGATGGGGAGAGAGAGAGAGAGAGAGAGAGAGAGAGAGAGAGAGAGAGAGAGAGAGAGAGAGAGAGAGAGAGAGAGCAGGTAAGTTTAAAATTGCTTTAGATTCTATTTTTCTTCACTGAGGGCCTTCGCTCCCTCTCTCTGCCTCTTCTCTCTCTTATAAACTATCACTGAGGCAGAGACAGGCTGATATTCAAATCATGCTTTCCCTCTGTCTCTGCCTCACACATACACACATATACACACACATATATACACACACACACACACACACACACATACACACACACACACACACAGCTGGCTGCTTCCTCTCGCTGTGAATGAAAGAGGAAGTGCAGAGGAGACTGAAGTGTAAAGAGTCCTCTGTCTCCTCCGTCTCTCTCAGACAGGAGTGACACCACAGCCGACAACAACAACAACACACCCGACAGTGACACGCCGCGCCGCAGAATTATTCATGAGGGCTGAAGAGCGACACCGCAAAGAGCTCAGTGTCTACAAACCTCCTCGCTCTGCAGCCTGCGAGCTTTCAAAGCCGTCCCGTTCATGAGTTACAAACTTACTCGCTCCAAGAAGACATTTCCCTCTCAATGAGCCCACCTGGTCTGAGAAAGGAAGCGCACACTGCAGACTATCAAAGTGCCTTTTCTCCAACGAGCATGAAAAGTTTGTCACAAGTGGAGCTCTGTCGCAAAACAAGACAACTTTGTGTGACACCTGAGCACACACAAAGAGGCTGTAAAGCTGTGTGCGTGTGTGTGTGTGTGTGTGTGTGTGTGTGTGCGTGCGTGCGTGCGTGCGTGCGTGCGTGCGTGCGTGCGTGCGTGCGTGCGTGCGTGCGTGCGTGCGTGTGTGAGAACATTTATAATGAGCAGAGAAAGAAACTTGACTTTGGGAAAGTTAGTAAAGAACACTTTAACTCAGAAACAGCATAAAGAGAGAAACATGCATTATCTCTGAGGAGCTCAGGGTCTCTGTTCAAACTACAGGATGTGTCTGTGCTCTCCTCCAGCTGCTGTTTGTTTGTTTGTTTGTTTGTTTGTTTGTTTGTTTGTATGTTTGTTATTGAAAGCTTTCTTTGTTCACTGATGGGCCTCAGTTTCAGTTTGCTGCTGACTGTTAATAAATAAAGTTTATTTTCTTGTTGTTATCTCACAGAAAGTTAACGTGAGTATGAAACAGTCTGTGCACTCATGACGGACTTGTGTTTAAAAGCCTCAGAGTGTTTTTGGTCTCCAGCACGGAGGGACGTAAGAGGTTATCAAAGACCAGGAATATGTGTGTCTGACAGCTATATTTGCTTTGAGCCAACTTTGCTATAATTTATGTTTTGATGCTGCGTTCATGTTTACAAGCTGGATCAACAACGAGGGATGACAGACTTTTTTTAAAGGAGTTATTTTAAAGTTTCCACCTTTGGTCACACGCCTCTTACATCCAATACATACAGGGAGCGTGTGCACCCTGAACAACATTCAAACTACAGGTTACAGAACCTTTCTGTGGTTGAATCATCTGGATATTATTCCGTTACTTTGCGCTTTTATTATCACTGAGTATGCTGCATAACTATAAAGTTTTGTTTTTCAGGTTCAGATGAGTGTAATATTAATAATTGTGCTCTACTTTGTTGTCCTGTTACCTTCTGACACAGTTATCATTAGGGATGCACTGAAAATTCGGACACCAAAATTTTTGGGCCAAATTGGCCCAAAAGTGCATTTTCGGTTTTCGGCCGAAAGACTTTTATCACCGAAATAACACGGCCGAAACAGAACATGTCTGCATCCGTTATTCCTTTAATTGCAGCACTAAAGCGTCTTCCAAGCAAAGAGGTTGAGACAGACCACGGAATGAAAACAATGAAAAAGTACACTCTTAGAGTCTGTCAGAACACGTTTCACTGAGATCTATTCTGATCCTCTGCACTTCATCGCGACTGTACTTGATCCGCGTTATAAAAGATCATTACTATTGTTTCTATACGTTTCCCTGTGACTACAGGAGCATCCTTTCGACATTGTACCCCGACTCATGAGGACGCTTCCTGTCCCACAGGAACGTGTGTGAACATGACCTCTAGAAACTTTACGGACAAACTGACCCAAGATGTTCGGGATATTTAGCTACACGCATCAGGATGTTGACTGCTTTTATTCAAAGCAGAACTTGTTTGGGATTTTTGAAGAACAACCAAAAATGTATGTCACCACTCAAGTTGACTGGACTTATGTCTAACTTTCCATCAGCACCCAAAAAACGGCCACTTTGTCTCCCTGTAATGATGATCTTTGTATAATCTGATGTTA
>NC_048282.1:12567469-12699969 GCF_009762535.1 Notolabrus celidotus | reverse complement strand
GTGTGTGTGTGTGTGTGTGTGTGTGTGTGTGTGTGAGATACAGAAATTGGCTGGGCCTGAGAGAGCGGCTGGCACATTTGTTCCAGCTGTAGCCTAATGTCACAACTCGTCATATTCATTTGGCCTCCTAATGAGGCTGAAGTCAACAAGGTGCAGCCGACATGAGGCGAATAAATGAACTGAGAGGACGGATAAAAGATGCAAACAGAGAGAGAGAAAGAGGGGGGGGGGGGGGGGGGGGGGTCAATCATTTCAAACTTTAACCTCAAACACATGGACTCAACATGAATTGAGATCTCCCTGAAATTAAAGTGAACACCTGTAACACCTTCAGAGTCATCACACGATGAACGGATCAATACAGCCGTTTGAATCGCTTCTGTAAGTTGATGCATTAAAGAGAGGAAGAAAGGAGGAAGAAAACATGAAACACTGAGGCCTCCAAAGCTGTAATCACTCTGCAACAGTGACATCTGCTGGTGAGAGTCTGAATAACAACACACCATCACATCAGCTGTCCTCTAAGAGCAGAGGGAAACATCTTGAGTCGGTTTAAACTTTATACTTTAGGATTTCTCTGTGTCAGAGCTGCAGGAGAAACAGATCTACAGACTGAAAACTTTACAAAATGAGTCTAACAACGATTCCTCAGAGTCCTTCATTAACATGTTTTTACCTTAAAGGTCTCCTTCTCTCTACACCTTACACACCTGCTGACAAAGACAAAGAATGAAACAGTTTCTAGTCTCTCTCATGAACAGAACAGGTCTAGACCGTGCTCTATGCTATATTATTATCAAAGACCCAACATCAAGACAGGATAAGATCCAGATCCATCTTACAGACAGGACTCAGTCTGATCTCATCTCAATCCACCATGAGCAGAGCACTTTGCAGCATTTAGAAAGTTATAGCACCAAGGACAAACTTCCTTTAACAGGCAGAAACCTCGAGCAGAACCAGACTCATGCTAGACACACATCTGCTGAGACCGTGTTGGAGAGAGGGATAGAGGGAGATGAAGAGAAAGAGAGATGATAGTGGTGAGAAGGATAGTAGTAGTTGTAGCAGCTGGAGTCTGGCACGTCCACAGCAGAGGGCCATCTACAGCAGAGATCCAGAGGAAACTACAAGACAAAGGAGCTCAGGGACTCCAGAACAGTCTACAGTTAGTAACTTTAATGAGACAAGAAGAGTTAAAGTAAGTGACAGGCAGACAGAGGAGAGAGGGAAAGACAGGATCCCAGTGTGTCAGTTCCCCCAGCAGTCTAAGTCTATAGCAGCATAACTAAGAGCTGGTCCAAGCCTGAGCCAGCTCTAACTATAAGCTTTATCAAAAAGGAAAGTTTAAAGCCTACTCTTAAAAGTAGAGAGGAAATGAATCACACTGTACATTAAGACTCAGGTACAGGCTTAACGCCAAAGCAAGTTATGACAAACAAACCAGCACATACGTGATCATCACATCATCTTGCTCATCCTCTGTGTGAGAATAACCTGACTGTCACCAACTTCCACACATCTATCTGTCCCAATGTGCTCAGCCGATGACTGAGCCCTGACTAATACACACTGGTGTCTGATCAGTGAGAAGCCTTTGTGGTTGTTGTTTCGTTATTTTCGTTGCCACATCTCCATCACTGTTGGCACTAATCTTCCTCCGTGTGTGCCTTTCCATACAATGAACATAATCAATCAGCAGCTGAGAGAGAATAAGCTACAGGCTGTTTTCAAACCGCCAACTATACTTGCAGTACGTACGGATTTGGCCAAAATTCAGTATGTAATAAATCTGCAGTATGTCAGAACAAGTACTATTTCCCACAGTGCTACTCGGTTTTTAGCTGCATTAGTGCCACCTACTGTGTTGGAGTTGTATCAGACATTTAACGATCCGTTACAGTGAAGAAATGCTAAATAAACGCCGGTGAATCTTGTAACTTCCAGTAATTACAGAGCCGATACCCATCTCAAAGGTAACTGTTCATATCTGTGAAGATTATTAAATTCATAAACAACTTTTTAAATCATAAGTGGATGCTAAAGAAGCAGCTTCGCGATCATCTTGGCCGTTGTTTACTTCCTCTTTCCAAAACCGGAAATCCAGCGACGCCTGACCCAGCATACTACGAAACAGATCCAACAGAGCAGTCATACTACATACTACCTTCATGAGACAAGTTGCAGTATGCAGTTTGTACTGAGAGACTGCATACTACATGTGGGTAGTGTGTAGCAGGCAGTTTCAAAAATAGCCATTGTTAGTTAGGTTTGTT
The DNA here is from genome assembly GCF_009762535.1 of Notolabrus celidotus. Lineage (NCBI taxonomy): Eukaryota > Metazoa > Chordata > Actinopteri > Labriformes > Labridae > Notolabrus > Notolabrus celidotus. The sequence goes on along the minus strand of NC_048282.1, from coordinate 12,697,693 downwards.
TTTAGCTTCAGGTTCACTTTCAGAGGATGTGACCCACGTGAGCTTCATCTCTCAGCCTTCAGGTTTAATCTGATGACATCACAGACTTGTTGTTGGCATTTCTCTGCTCAAAGTTTCACAAATATAAAACCCTGATGTTTAAAAGTCAAAGAGTGATAACTGAACTTGTTGACAGTTTGAGCTGTGCTGTCAACAGTCAACAGATATCCTGGTTTTAGCGGCGAGGAATGTGTCGCTGCTCTGAGAAAAATATGAAGCAAGGCAAGTAAGGAAGTAAAGGGCGTACGTAGTCTCAGTGGCGTCACCTGTTGGTCTGCGAAAAAGTGTTATGAAGCCCAAAGATGGAGGTCTCCATATTGGAAACTAACTTCCTGCTAATCTAGAAACAGACAGGGTGGAGCTGAGGACAAAGCCCAGCAACAACAACAACACACCCACCTGTCAATCAAAGAGGCCACGCCCCTCATTTTGCAGAACTTTAAGCCTTAATATAATAATGAAATTAGCTATAGATACCAGAACTGTATTTCTGTTGTTACAGATCATTTTAAAACGAGCTTCAGAGATTCCCTCTCTGGTGGAGACAGCCTCATGTGGTGGAAGTTTTCATCTACCTCTCCACAGACTTAATTCCTCTACGCTAGAGGTTGAAGCTCAAACATAAGCTGTTCCTTTTTTCCTCCACCAACAGCTGATCTGAGCAGAGCCATCAGCATCTCATATCAGAGAATGTCCTCAAGAAGGAGCTGAGATACAGAACCATCTGAGTGTCTGAAACTGTTGTTAAATGATACTCAGTCCTCTCAGGTCTTCTGCTTTTTATTTTAATGACAGATACCAACACTTCACCCGGCAAGAGACTCATTCCTCTAACTCAGCACCTAAATACACAACTGTGTGATGTGTTCAAGTGCAACCTCGTGTTACAAACACAGGCGGTGTGATGCAACACAACAACAACCCCAGTGTTTTCTTTCATCTGTTTCTGGAGCTTTACAGGGAGCTGCACCTGAACCCTTCTCCCAGCAGAGAGGAGAATATAACGGGTACCGTGCAGGACGGACAGATTCAACCACTCAGCAGGTACGATGCTGGAAACACCAAAGGACGGTCCTCAGGCTGAATATGAGCGCTCCATCCTGCTTCATTTGTTAACAAAACTCCATCTGCAACAACCAATACAGTGGTATTGATAGCTCGGAGGAGAAGGAGCATTGATTAGATATCAGATCTGATGCTCTCCTGCTTCTGAACAGCTGTAATTTCTCTCTGATTGGACTTCAGATGGAAATTAGTTTCTGTATCGACGGCATGCGTTAATGAGACTGTTTGTGCCAGAACCTCAATCTACACAGAGAGAGCATGTATGCCTTAACACAGTGTTTAGGTGAGTGTGTGAGTGTGTGTGTGTGTGTGTGCGTGTGTGTGTGTGTGTGTGTGTGTGTGTGTGTGTGTGTGTGTGTGTGTGTGTATCTCCAGAAGGCCCGAGTTGATCAGAGTGTAGAGCGACAGCTGTGCTACAAATCAGAGCCCATTTACTGGTGACAGAGTCATTAAAGCCTGCTCATCTCATAAAACACAATGCACGTGGTCAAACAGCATTCAGTCCATTCACGCTCATAACTCAGGCTGCTGCACGCATGCACACACACACACACAGATGCAAAGACAAACACACAATCTCTCACAAAGCTAAACTGAGTGTGTCGATTAGAATGAGTGCAGGAGGTTTACTATATATGCATGTGTGTGTGAGTGTATGCATGTGTATGTGTGGATCCATACTTAGCAGGGTGATAACGACTCAGAAGTAAAGATGGATATTTGCTAAAAGCACAGCAGCAGTAAACATGCTCACACTTCGTCTAAGAGTAGTTTTACGATAAGTGCACGCCACACACAAACACACACACACACACACACTCCTGTGTTCCTCACGCAGCACAGATAAATACAATACACTAAACATGCAGATTAATGCAAACCTATAGATACATAACCTCCTGTTTCACACACTGTTACAGCAGCACTGTGTCTTCTCCTGCTTCTGGATGGAATGAATAAAGAGCACTGAAGCATTAAAGCACTGACTTCATGAAGGAGATCTAAACAGCACACAGAGCTCTCAACGAGGAGAGCACACCTTCACCTTCACCCAGCCTCACATGGTCCTATCTGAGGATTAATGTGCCATAAGCAGGCACTGGACTGTAAAATGCCACTAACCTCAATCTGATCTGGGGTCAGCTGCTCCACACCCCGAAGGTCATCAGACACGTGTGAACACCTGAGCCGAGTCGGAGCAGGAGCGGAGAGGAGATGGTTTCATGATCCACAATCACAAACCATCATTAAAGCTTAGACTAAAGCTTAGACCTGAAGAACTGCAAGGGCCATTTACATTAGGTCTGCACGATAGATCACATTTTATCATGATATAAGCATCTGCAATAACACATCACATGATTAGATGAAGCTAAGCTAGCTCTCAGGTTTATTCGGAGTTCAGGAGGGACATGCTGCAGACTAAGGTAACGGCAGATAGACTGGAAACTGTGAGTTAGAGCTGATACACTCTTGATTATCTGTTTGTCTATAACACTTCATGGTTTGTTTTTCAATGTTTTTGATGTAACAGCTGAAGAGAGACAGGAAGTGTTTGTGAGAACAGAGACATGCAGAACTGCTTGGAGTCAAAACAGCAGCCTGGTCTGAGGACTGAAGCCTCTAGGAAACGAGTAAAACCAGCAACCTTGTTTTCATTTTAATCACACATCACATACTCCTGTCATATCCTCCAGGCTTAAAATGCATACACAACAATGTATTAAACACAGGATGCTGCATTACCCGGCTTTCTTACTGATCTTCCGGCTGTGAAAGATGCTTGATTCTGATTGGTCAAAACCCCTTGACGACAGTTATTAACTTTCACTAACATGAGCAACACCAGAGTCAAACTGATCACACGTTATTTCAAATCAATCCGCGGAAAAGAGTTCCAGCACATTTTGCTTCTGTTTGTTGACACCATAGACCATGAGATGAGGCAAAACCGCTATCTTCCGTTAGTATCACAACAATGTAGCTAAAACGCTGGTTTCGGTTAGCATGCTAAATCGGCAGGCTACGGACATTTTAATACTGGATCCTGTCCAGCAATATTAGTAACGAGCGGAACAGGTGAGAGAAACTTTAAGTTACTGATCTCTACAAAGAACCTTAAACCGTGAGTGGTGGTGATGATAGCAGCAGGGTTCAAAGTTGTGACATTTGCCTCGTTTATTTTTAAAGGTGTGTGAACCGCAGAGCTCAGAGAAGAAGGAGAGCTGAATGAGGACAGTTTCATGTTAAATCGACCGAAACAGGGAGATCAGAATCCATCGACACATGAAACTGAATACATAAATCATTTTAGATCAATAAATTAATCTTTTAATGAGTGTTTATGAGCAACATGTTTGTATTTTACGTTAATTACCCAACGCAAAGGGGTTTAGTCTCACCCTGTCGGGATGCTATTTCCCATTACCACCTGCTAACCATACATTATCCATTACATAAGTCATCATTCACAGCTGCTAACGTAAAAAAATAGTCTTCTGATGAAAATGTGATGCAGCTCATTTCTGACTGATATAAAGAATGAAAAAAGGCAGAGTATTTTGTTTCCTTAAATAAATGTGGTTCATTGTCTATGATTATAAACTGTAAGTGTTAAATTACAGGAGACAAAAACACGAGTGGGACTGTTAAAAACAGTTGGGATGTATCTACGGTCACCAGGCGAGTAAACACCTCACCCTTTACTTCCTCCAGTTTAAAATGTAAAACTGAGGGTAGGTGTTCTTGGAGAAAAGGAGGAGAGATTTAAAGTGAGTGAGCAGCCTACAAACCTGGGAGTAGTCACAAACTTAGACCTGAATTTTAAAACCACAGTAAGACAGTCACAAAGTCTGCCTAAAACTTTAAGACTATATGGATATATGTATGTACGTGTATATACTGTCAGGGAATGTGTGTATAGGTGTGTAGATGGAATAACAAATACAAATGAAGTATTGGACATTTAGTAATCCTTGATTGTGGGGCTTCCTTTTAGGCTTTTGGTTTTTTTTTTTCTGTTGTTGCTTTTTTTCTGTCGTGTTTCTGGGGGGGGGTTGGGTTCTTTTTGTCTGTCTTTTTGTTTCTCTAGAAAGGGTTCTTTCATAAATTGGCTTTACTGTCTATCAACAGTACACCCTTCATTATGTATGTATCATTTATATTGTTTGCCTTTCATGTGTCAATTAAAACATGAACAACTGGTCCATGAATTTATCTTCAGCGGACTTGTTTGCTGCAACAGAGTCTCGACAGGTCTCACTGAAACAACTTCCAGACAGCTGATCCAGAACGCTGCTGCTCCAGTCCTCACTGAGACTAAAAGAGAGGATCACAACAGTCCTGGTCTGAGGTCTTTACACCGGCTCCTTGATAATCTCAAACAGTACGAACCATCCAGACTGCTCAGCTGGTCTAAGACAGGTGTGCTCTCTGTCTCCAGACATGGAGAAGCAGCGTTCAGTTTGAGTGCTCCAAATATCTGAACAAACTCCCAGAAAACGTTGCGTCTGCTGAAACTCAAGGTAGAAGACTCACCTGGTTAAAACGTTATTTTAATGCCAAGCTTATAAACGCAGCACTCTTCAATAAAAACAGACATTTTCGTTGCATGTGAGTCGGTCAACGTATAGTTTCTGTCACCATAAAGTCACTACACTTAAAAAGTATTCAGGGGAAACACAGGAGTCAGATGATGCAGAGGAATCCCTGACATGCATTGATCTGTACGGTGTGTCTGCTGTGACACAGCTTTAAAAGTAAACAACACAAATGATCTCTGCTGAGGGTTTCAAAGACATTCTAACACACAACGATATAAAAGAGGTGTGCATGAAACACACTTTCAAAACTTCAGAGACGGAACAAACCTTTAAAGTCAACGCACCAGAGACAAGCTCATAGACAGAGAGCAAACACACACACACACACACACACACACACACACACACACACACACACACACACACACACACACACACACACACACACACACACACACCAACAGCTGTTGATTACCTGTCTTCACCCTCAGGACGTAGCATCAGCAGTATTTAAACTTGAACCACACGTCACAGAGATTAAACCATCGAACACGCTCCTCCTACGGTGTTGTTGAAGGGTCAAAAGGTAAGAAGAGGAAACCGCCTTACCTTTCTCAGAGAACTCCTTCATGGCTCGCTCACAGACGGAACGTGTAATCTCAGCGGAGGATGACCTGCTGACCCTGAGACGAAGAGTCCTGCTGAACATCACCATCCGCCTGAGGACGACACAGAGTTACTTACTCTCACAAGACTCATTAACTAATCATTAATTAAAAGTGTCTCACTGCACACATCACACTTTCTTTAGAGAACATTAAACTTCTGATGAAGCGGTTTGGGACACAGTTATGTAGCTTTAAGGAAAAATAAGTGTTAAAGTTTCAATCTGAAATTACCTTACTTGTAATATTACCCTCGAGGAAACTGATGAACTGAGTTTTATTTCATTTATTGAATTTTGTTTAGCTGTTTTCAATTGTTTTTAAGAATCCTTTTGAAAGTTTTTCAAGAAGTTAAACAAAACTATACTTTATAATTTGCCTTCAAATAGTGACACTAACTTTACTTACTTATCAATGAGTTTGTCAACAGCTACAACTTGTCCATCAGCGAGTACACAAACAGCTAATAATTTCTATAAACGAGTAAAGTACAGTTATTATATCATTAAACATATCTTTTTAAGAGTAAACATACATTCAAATTCAATCCAAATATAATGCTTACAACCACATCAAAGTTTGTTAAAACAATATATTAAATATTCATATATATTTTTGTCTGCTTAAAACTAAAATAAAGTGTGATAACTGTATTAAATATATATAACACATATTCAAGTTTTTTTTAAGTTATCTCCTCTAAATTTCACATGAGTAAAAAGTGGACAAAACTTACCTCCTCTGAAAACACACTGAATAAACTCCTCGTTTAAAGTTTAAAACTTCTGAAAATTTCTGTGAAACTTCTAAACACTGTGAGCTAAATCTTCTGTAAACTTCTGTGAAACTTCTAAACACTTTGAGCTAAAACTTCTGTAAACTTCTGTAAACTTTGGAACAAAGTTCAGAGTTGAGCAGCCGCCGTACAACAAAAGAAAAAGTTCCTCTTTTCTGTGAAGAATGCTGTCGGAGTGTTTTTTTTTACTTTACAGGAAGAGAAAAAGTCACAAAGCTGTCCTTTCAGGGTGAGAGGGAGAGCTACACAACAGGGTTACACAAACCAAAATATAGCTGGGGGGGGCCAAAACTCCACTGAGCATGTGCGTGAAAAAGCCATTATACATCTATTTGAAGATTCAGAGCCCTCCTGTTTCCCCCACGGGAACAGACACAACATCTAAATGACTTCTTCAGGGTTTAGGTTTTAAAGGTAGTTTACACTGGGAGAGGAATGTGTCCACGTTAAATAAGTTTCAGCTGTAGTTATGGTGGTTATGGAGGAAAAGTTCAAAGTGGCAGCACAGAGTCGAAAGGCTAACTGTGTTGCCCCAGGCGGCTCCAGCAGTCCCTCACACAGATCCTCATTGTCCTGCCTTGTGACTCTGTATCTCCTCTTTTCCTTTAGCTTTCACACCAGTGTTCCCCTCAGAGGCACGCACACACCAAAAACACACACACACCACAGAGGCAGAAAGTCACAAGACCCGCCGGCAAGGCTGAAAATCTCCCCCAAAAAAGCGTCATTACTTAAGGATAATCCTGAAAAATGTATGAATGGAGCTGCTCTGTACTCACAGTGACTTGAGATACTCTGAGAGTAACACACACTTTAACTCTCACCTGGTGTGTGTCAGTTGGAGTTCGTTGGAGGTGAAGACAGGTGGAGACAGGTGGGGAGTTGCAGTGATTTCCCTAAACAAACAGACACAGGAGAGCACTTGGGATTCAAATACAGGCTGCCATGTAAAACACACCTGCATTTGACTGCATTTGAATAAAGAAAAGGCTCTTTAAAATGCTCTGAGTCACTTTGTCAACTGCAGATAAGAAACAGAAAGAGTCTCAGTCCATCAGTGAGTCAGTTGACTTCCCCTCACTCTGTGCGGTCAGCATGTGTGATGAGCGGCTTACATTTACTGTAAACAGAAGGTGGTTCAGCTGGTTTCACTTTGACCAACACTTGCCCACTGCAGTGGAAAAATCCTGCCCCTGTGTGGACAGAGGAGGAAGCTGCAGCACCTAAAAAACAGAAGTATTACACAGCATGATGTGAGATATAAAGGTCAGACTGAAGGGGAAGTACTGTGATTTGTGTTGGGTCTGTTTTTTGCAGAGCTTGTAATGACTTTAGAGAAGCTTCTGCTTGTGGAACATAAATACTGAACACCTCTTTGTGTCATTAACATCCACTGGTCATCATGATGTACCTCTGGGTTTTAACAGAACAAGTTACTGACTTGAAAGAAAAGTAATCATTAACTGCTTTGATTAACGGCAAATCAATTCAGTTTTACTGCTTGTTGAACGTGAGGATTGGCTGGTTTCCTTTATTTTTGTTATTAAAGAATCTCTGGAGTTTAACTGTTGGTTGGACAAAAGCTGTTTGAAAACATTTTGGGATCTAGGAATGACTGTGGAACCACTGAGATTTGTTTTACATACTAAACTAATTTGTTTAAAAAATAATAAGACTTAAAGGAAGCTCTGGTCCAACATTTCAGCCAGGTCTGAGATCAACTAATAGAAAAATGACAACAAAATTATGTGAATATTGTCTTGACAGTAGACAAATGGGTAGTCCAAATATTTTGATTATATTCACAAAGGTTGCCAAATTGTTATTTTGATGATGGTTTGACTTTTTTTTTGGGGACTCCGAGGCCTAAGTATTTGATTCACTTAATATTGATACTCATTTAAACATTCAGTGAGCCCTCATATCCTAAAGTTGAGGGCTTTGACCTCTTATAGAAATAATCCCTGTGTTTTAATGTGGCTTCATTTAAAGTGACTTTGAGTATTAAGAAAAGCGCTATATAAATCCTATGAATTATTATCATTATTATTATTATTATTATTATTATTATTATTATTTAGCTGGTCTGTAGAAAATTAACCTACCTATATGAGAATGTCATATAGGTATATTTATATAGGTATACATTTTTAGCCAGATGACTGTCATATAGTCATCTGGCAAAAATAGTGGCAGAAAACTCATCACATTCTCTATTTTCAAGGTTTTATTTCAAGGTTAGCTCCTATTTCTTTCAATGTTTTTACTATAACGGGTTAAATGTACTATTTTTAGATAACATGAAAAAAAAAAACATTCGAGAAGACATCTCACGACCCTCCATTTGTGTCTTGCGACCCCCACTTTGGGGAACCCCTGGTATAGTAGAACTACATATGACTGTTGTTTTGGTTACTTAGTTAAAATCGTGTGGGTGGTAAAACAGTAAAGACTGTGCCCAACTTTTCATGGAGGGCCTAATGGCGGCAAATCCACACACCTGGACACCACGTTTTTTAACGTTTATGTTTGACCTTTTCATTCTAACATTGACTCAAATAAATTCTGTTCATTTACCTTTTCATCCATTCATATTTTCAGCTGTGGCACGCCCAATTCGTTAAAAAGGTTATAACGTGCCTGCAGTGTCTCTAAAGATGGCATGTAAGGGCGAGGCCACAGAATGTTGAGTCACAGAGTTTGTTGTAACACCTGCTACACGGAGGAACGACGGTTTCAAACTGTGTGGAAGACAAACCGTGTTGTGTTTCATCTTATACCTTGTACCTCTGCCAACCACTGTCTTGTTGATTCAAACATTTTTCAGTGGAAGATTTCAAGACAAACTTCTTCCTACTATCCTGATCCCTCCCAGACTTTCGACGTCTCCTTCGAAAGAGCATCTTCATCGTCACTCTGTCCCCTCCTCCTATTGGCCGGTTTCTCTGCACCTGCTCAACCCTCCAGCCAATCACGCGCTCCGCTCTGTGTGCTCCAAGATGGCGGCTTCCAGTACTCGCATCAAACTCGGTCGCGTTTGAAAGCTGAAGAAAACCCTCAACCGGAGGTTTAAAACCGTGAGGAGGTAGACCAGGAAGAGCCGAGCGGAGACACGACACCGACAGTTCACACGGAGACGGTTTCCCCATGGTCTGCGGGAGCTGGGAACCGGTGTCGGTGTCGCTGTGACGGGGGTTGTTATCCGAGTATGGCCACCGAGAACAGGATCAATTTTTGGAGGAGAAACGCAAAGGTTCCCGGAAGGTGGGTGATCGTGAGCAAGCGGGGAAACGGTTCTTTAGCAGGAGTTAGTAGGACTGTGTTTGCTAAATGTTATAACATCAAGGCTCGGTGGGTTATCTGTGTACACTGTAGGTGGAATATGTTAGCTTAAATCAACTTATTAATATGGAACATTTCAGACTTCTGTAGCTGAGCTAAATGTCTAAAACGCGCCTGTAAACAAAGCAGTCAAGAGTCGCCTTTGTTATAGCTGTGGGTTTAATTTACTGACTGTAGGAGTTTTCTGTCTTCCTGTTCGTGTGTTTGTGTTTATAATGGCCTCCAGGTGAGACTCACACCTGCCTGTGTGTCCTCTGTGAGGTGTCAGCTGTCACAGTCCTCCACCTGTCTCCCTGTCTGTGCAGAGGGCAGCTGACCTTAAACATAGAGACAGTGAGGAAGAAGACCTCTCTGTGTGATGAAGACCTCTGCGGGAACCTTTATCTGGGTTTAGATTATAGGTTTAGATGGGCAAGTCCAGAGAGAGAGGATTGATAGAAACCCTCCTCGGATTAGGTCATAGTTCACCTGTGATTACAGCAGAGCGAAAAGATACACTTTACTTCAGACCCATTGGTCCATTTTTATAAATAAAAATGAAGTCATTATTATGTCAGCACAAGAGTAATATAAAAGACTAAAAATAAGTAAAATACATGTCCAGCAAGAAATAAAAAGATCATATGACAACAGTTTAAACATTCATTTTGAATAAAGCATATAAAGGCATTTGTTCCAATGTTTCCAAAAGCACGAAAAATACTGTGTGTCACTTAATGTGGGCTGAGTGAGCTCCCTTAAAATTTAATTTCCTGAATCAGCTAAGTGACACATACATTTATACATCACATTTCTCAGTACAGCATGAAATGTAGGGACATTGTTTGATACAAACATAAAACTTGCACTGGTCCATCATGGTAGTTTAAGGAAATGCATCATTATATGCTACATGAAGCTTTTTCATTTTAGCTCTACTGTAACTGCACCACAAATGGGCAGTATATGATAGTCACGGAGCTGAGTGAGGATGCTGGTTCCTGCAGGATGAATGATGAAGAGAGAAACACCAGGCTGGTCCTAGATTGTGACACTTTTAAAAACTATTTTTCCAGCATGAGTCACAGTGACCGTAAGAATTTTATCTCACAGTGAAACCTCCTTTAATAAGATTTGTGCCATTTAGGGCATTTTTTCTAAACTGCAGAAAGACTCCAGCATGCTGTCTCTCTCATGATGATTTACTTCTTCTTTTTCTGAAAAGCTGCAAAAATGTATCAAACAAGCTGCACAGTGTGCTTGGTTCCACCTGTTCAGAGTTTATATTCAAGGATACTTTATTTGTCATTCTGACCATGTGAACATGAGAGAATGAAATGCAGAAATCAGGTCTCATTATAGTAGATAAGTACTTCATGTCATGATAGGTAATAACAAAAATAATAGTCGATACCTATAAAAATAGAGAACTACATAAAACCAGTAAAAACCCATAAAAAAATGAAACCAGTATGGCACTCAGGCAATATATATAATCCCTGCTGTTTGTCTGTGACTGATGTAGGGCTGGGTGATAAAACAATAATTATCGTGATATTATTTTTCTCAATGTAAATGCAACAAATGTACAATAAAACATTTATATATTGAAAGAGGCGCTAGTGTGTCTTAAATGCTAGTTCCTACCCTGCATTAGACAGAAGAAGAAGTCAGCATGGAACAGCCAATTATATCACAGGGTGACAGGTAGGCAGGCAGACTTAAAGACATTTGGAGCGGAATGTAAACACATCTGTTGTTACCATTTACCATCTGAAACGAGCGACAACAACACTGAAGAAAACGCAAAACCTACCAGCTCAAAGCGAGTGAAAACATGCTCAACAAGAAAGGCCACTAAACTTCATTTGTTAAGATATTTGGCCTGTTTAGACAGCTCTAGACTGATGAAGACTATTCAATCCTCTGTATGTGAACTCTGTGAACCTTTATCAGGAGGTGGATCTTATTTTTATTCAAGGCTGCTATAAATCACAAGTCCTTCCTGTTTAAGTGTTTTAAAAGATATCATTATTTAACATGAAAATATGGAAAATAGACGGACACATGAGCACAGTGAAGCATTATTTATATAAATGATCTGTACTTTTGTTGTGGTTCATAAAAAAAATAATAAAGCGTTAGCATACACTGCTAACTTTGTTAGGCACATTAGGAAATCCAGTATGATCAAATATAACAGCTCTGTCTTTAAATTATGACATTTTAATGACAACATCAAGGAGAAATTAATGAAAATAAATCTCATATGAGTTTGTAGTTCATGATTTTGTCCTAATATTTTGTTTACCTGAGAGATGTAGGATAATGAGAACATCTCTATGAGAGTGCTATAATTCAGCACCATGATATACTGTGACCTAACTGATCAGAAAGTATTATTCAGCCTTTCTGATGGGGTCAAACTAAACTAAACTAACTACTCATCAATGATTAGTAGAAGTAGAGTTAATGGCAGGACCATCAGATCGTACAAGTGTACCTAATAAAGAGACAGATAAGGATTTGTGTTTTTCAGCTGCTGTATTTGTTCTGATCAGACTCACGGCGTGTTAACAGGAACAATGAAAACATCGTCCCTGTGAGGAAACAGAGCATTTCTTCATCCAGCTGTGTGTCAGAGTCTTTAACAATTAAGTAACGTTTGGTAAACATTTTAAAACACAGCTTAGTGATTGTTTGTTTGTTGGGGAAACAGATGCTCACCACTGTCACCACCTTAATGTAAATACAAGCTGCATAAACACGGGCTCGGCCGGTCCCAGCCTGCCCCTCTTGCTCAATCCTGCTGGATTAAATCCGGCTCTGAGGACCTGCAGGTTTCCTCACTTGGTCTCTGTTTTCATCTCTTATCTCTGCGTGCTTGTGGAAACACCTGATCAGAGTTAACTGATAAGACGTGACCTATTCATGCATTATATCTGTGTGTTTTTATGGGCCTGTGTGTTGACAGTGAAGCCTCTGAGTTGGTGACTCCCTGATACTCCTGATGAAGCGGGTGGAGTACAGAGCGGGGGGGTGGGGTGCCGTGTGTGTTTGAGAAATCTGAGGAGAGGATCTCTGAGGAGAGGGCGTTTCTGTCGCTCTGATCTGCGCTGGTTTAAAAGCTGGAAACACAAACAGATGTTTGAACAGGAAGGAGCAGCTCGCTTCGCCGTCGTCCTTGAGCCACTCTGATAAAACACGAGGAGGCTCTGCTAGCAACAGATAATCAGCTGGCCCAGTTCTCACAGCCTGACTGACGGTTTGTTCATGTTAATGACGTGAAGTAGTCTGATATCTTTCAGCTTCAGGCTGCAGAGGCCACAGTTTGACAAGATCCTCATACTAAAGGTGATATGTGATCCTCCGAAGCCTCTCAGTGACTCTGAATGAAGAGCTGAATGTGTGTTTGACCTCTGCAGGGCTGACAGACGACTTTAAGACAAAAACTAACTTTAGATAGAGCGTGAGAAGGAAAACGACAATCGCAGGGAAGTTCCTTCGTTTCCAATCCTCCCAATGAGAGAAGATTCAACAACAGAGCTCAGTCTTCTGCTGTCTCCAACCACAAGCTGTTCTCCTGGTCTCTGTTACTTACAGGTTATACTGATATAACTCAGGAGAAGATCAAATAAAACAGCTGATTGAAATGATATTTTTCTATTACAGTATGGTAAACACGACGACCAGTCTTTAAATCTTACAAATCACTACGGTAAAGTTGCAAATAAAAATGATGTTCATTTATTTATTTATTATTGTTAACAGCAGCTTTGGTTTAGTAGGTGTAATAATATAATTCAGTTGAATTGGACCCTGACATCTGTGTGGAAGTTCTGCTGAGTTGCATCATGCAGCTTTGACGGCAGGTTTTATAATCGTATGCTTAATAAACTCTTTTATTCTGCATTAAAAGTCAAGTCAAGTCAAATTTATTTATAAAGCTAAATGGTCTGGCACCTCAGTAGATCTCTGACCTCATACACATCTACGCCCCCTCCAGAGCACTGAAGTCTGCTGATCATATGCGTCTCGTCGTGCCAAAAAGCCGACAAAAGACAAGGGGTGACCCAGCTTTTTCAGTGTTAGCTGGAGGGGAGGTTGTTCCAAAGACGCGGGGCCTTTACACTTAAAGTACGGCCACCCTTCAGTTTGTATTTTGACCGGGGGACTGCCAAGAGACCCATGTTAGACCTCAGAGGCCTGGAGGTTTTGTAAGGGCTCAGGAGGTCAGTTATATAGGGAGGGGCCAAACCATTCCGGGCTTTAAAATCAAATAGAAAAAACTTGAAGTGAAGCGAATTGGAAGCCAATGGAGGGAAACCAAGACAGAGCTGATGTGATCCCTCTTCCTGGAACCAGTCAGAAACCTGGCTGAATACAGGGAGTTGCAACAATTAAGGTGGGACGAGATATAAGCATGGATGACTTTTTTAGGTAAAAAGATTCAAAGCGAGATTAAAAACGTTTCTATTAGAAACAGATGTTAAATAAGAATTTCTTCACAACTTGCTCCGAATAAAAACTCAAATAGCCTCCGTCTATGTTTTATCACAACTCCAGCACACTGCAAATTGTTTAAAATAGCACTAATGTATGAAGTCCATTCCCCTAATATCGTATCACTTAGTCTCTGATAAGTCCCCCTGAAGATGTGAACACTCCTTATCCCTCACTGAGTGTCTGCAGTTCTAACCAAAGTGTGACTGGTGAGGATGCTTTCTTCATATTTTAAACCTTACTAAGACGAGCTGCAGAGTTTAAGGTTTGGAGGAGGCTGCTGTCTCTGTCACTGAAGGGAGGGAGCTCTGTTGTTGGTAACAGCGGGTTTGGCTCGGATCCCGCCCCTCCACTCTCCGCTGAGTCTGCTTCGGGTCACCAGAGAGTCAGGAGAGAAGCTGAGAATGAAGATTGTCACATCCGCTGAGCATACTGTTCACCGCGGGGTGGTGACGAACACGGGGGCTGAGCAATCTGTCCGCTAGTTCTCTTCAACGCAAACTAAAAACAGGTGATCAAAATAACACCGGGTGAGGAGGAGGAGGAGCTGAGCTGTCAGCCGAGAAAGAGTGTGAGTCTGTGTTTTACACAACGGCACATTATTTAAATCCTGAATTAACTCTGTCTCCTAATCCACCCTTAAAACTCGTCCTCTTCTGCTCAGGCTGATCTGTTCATCATTCATGCATGCTCAAATTTAACCTCTCTGTAAACCACTCATAGTGCTGCTGCTGTACTGTTACATTTTACACAAGTGTTAGTCTGTTTGTTGTTTCACAATATGAAATCAAGTCATGCAAAAATAACAGAAAGAAAAATAATATGCAGTAAAACTTACAGTGCACACATTGGATGTTTGATATCTATATGCATGATCTAAATTCATCAACAAAGATCTAGAGGCTCAAACATTCACCCTGATATCATCGTTTTGGTGTAGAAAGTTTTGTTGGGTGTCCAGATAACCTCTGTTTTTCTTTAATGCTGTTTTTGTCATTCAGCAGTGTCAAGATGTGCAAACTGTCCTTCTCTAATTACTAATAATAATTCAGAGCTACAATTCTGTTTGGTTTAATGGCCTCAGTGTTCATGCCATTGTGTTTTTTCTTCTTAGTTAACAAAAAAGTAAATAAAGACCCATCTGTTTAGTCCAGCTTTTATGTAGGGTTTTTAAAACTTCTTTACATTTATCATTTTAAAGTCACTTCATATTTATTTTTTACTTTTCTATTGTTTTTATTAATTATTAACTTTTCAATTTGTATAATCTAACTAAAAACATTTACTGAAATTGTTAGAGCTATTATTTATCTTAGACTCTTTTATGGTCTTAACAATAAAACAAAAAAGCACATACTAATCCATTTCTGTTTCATATTTAGGCATAATATATTTGATTTCATTTTTTCAGTCACTGTAGAGCACTTTGAATTGCTTCATGATTGATTGATTGATTGATTGATTGATTGATTGATTGATTGATTGATTGATTGGTAGTTACTGATGTTGTAATCATCATAGACATGAGTGGAGCAGAAACACATCCCTCACTTGTTTGTGTTGCTCTTTAAACATACATTTGATTTCTTAGTGGGTTGAGTTTTCTTTAAAATAAACTAAAGTAATGGTTTAGTTTGCTGAGTATGAGTACAGCTCTCTCACAGCCTGGTTGTAAGCTGAGTTTATTTCCTGAATATCAAAGGTGACAGTATTTCCCGTATCATCTCCTGCAGTGTTCAACCAGTTTATGGAGCACAGCATCCCCCTCTCGACCCTCGGTTACGACGCACGTAAGTGCTGAGCTGATCTGGCCTGCATGGCATCGTGTATACACCTGAACGCTTTTTATGTCGTCTTTTAGTTTCAGTCTTGATTTGCAGCTGATTGTAACGTGCTTTAAGTTTGTGAAAATGCACGGCCTGCACCAGCATGACCAACAGTCCTTGTGATGTGTCTCCAGTTTTATTTTTGTTGGACTTTATGTTCTCATGCCTCTCATCTTGTCATCTCCTGAACATTCGTGTGTATGTGCGTCTTTGAGTGAGATCATTCTGTCAGTGTGACCTCTGGGTCTGTTCCTCTGCAGGTATCCCAAAGAAACAAAGCCCAAATTCAACAATCTCAAGACTAAAAAAGCATCCAGCTTCCACGAGTTTGCCCGCAGTACAAATGATGCCTGGGACATCGACGATGAGGAGGATGAGGATTTCCTCTCCCCTGCTTCGTCTCTCCCTTCAGGCCTGCACTCTGGGTCCTCTCAGAATCAGGTACAGATAACACACGTATCCCTCACTCAGCAGCTCTGAGCCGCTCTGAAGTTCATGCTATTATGTGTTCCTCTCAGCAGCAGCAGCAGAACGAGGTCAGTGACTCAGAGACCGGGGTCTCACACAGACCGGCCCCTCACAGGACAGAAGCTCCGACCCTGCAGGAGGAAGAGGAGGATGACGACGAAGAGTGTGAGCACATCAACGGCAAGGTGGTCAAATCGAGCAGCGACGCCCACCTCAGCACGTCCTCAGGTACTTTAGCTGCAGCTTTAACAGGGCAGCTTATCAGGTGATTCAGTATGTGTGTGTGTCAGGGGGCCAACGCTGCAGTCAGGGATTATATGAGGTCAGGCCTGTAGCATGTGCCTGCTCACAGGTCGGATATAATTGTCATGTGTTCTGATGAGTTTTCACAGACTGAGCAGTCTGTGTGAAACTCTGTCAGGCTGCTTGTTGTTAACTTCATGCTTATCTCTTGTTGTGAGATCTGAATGTGTCGTAATGATGGCTCAGCTTTAGATTACAAAAGATAAAAATGTGTTATAATCAAACCAACAGTTTGAAATTTCACAAACACAAAGTGGCGCTGTGTGTTTTTCTTTCCTCTGGTGGGTGTGGTCAACGTGTAGGACACGTCTGAATCCATGTAGCCGACACTGCAGGTCCATATTGCCCCATACCTATGCAGAGGTCTATGCACAAGGCCTAATGTGCACCTCAAAAACATTAAATTCTTTAAAAATCCTACAATGTGATTTCCTGGATTTTTTCTCCTCATTTAGTCTCTCATAGTTGAAGTGTACCTCTGATGAAAATTACAGACCTCTCTCATCTTTCTAAGTGGGAGAACTTGCAAAATCAGTGGCTGACTAAAGACTTTTTTGCCCCACTGTAACTGTGCGTTGTGTGCTGTGTAACTACACTTCAGACTGACCATCAGGGTGAGCTAAGCCTAATGCTTGTGAAATCTGGAGGTGCATGGCTTCAGGCAAGTCAACGAAAACAAAAATATAATATAACCAATATTAGAATAGAAAATAATTAAACAGAAAGATTTAAAAATAAAGAAATATGATATGAAAATAGGTGCTGCATGGCATTTAGATGAATTATAAGTTCTGTGTGTGAAATCACAGCTTCATGGTCAAAACAACCAGAAATTCCTCCCCAATCTCTGCCTTGGCCTTCAGTCATAAACAAACTCCCATTTGCAGCAGAAACGAGTCAGCGAAACCAGATTCAGTCCACAACAGTTCGTTCTACTCAGCGTTCTCCTTCACGAGTATTTCTGCTCAGTCTTTGGAGGTTTTTATAAACAGTGTGTGTGTCTCATTTGATTCTAAAGGTTTTACAGTTTTAGTATCTTTCTTTGAGCACAGTTTGTAAAGTCTACTCTAATGTATTTGGCTGTATTATCAGATGTTTTCAGGTCTCTGTGTGTCTCCTCAGTTCGCTCCACGCTGCAGAAGCAGCAGTCTCTCCCGGTCCGTCCCATCATCCCTCTGGTCGCTCGCATCTCAGACCAGAATGCATCCGGAGCTCCACCCATGACGGTGCGAGAGAAGAGCCGGCTGGACAAATTCAAGCAGCTGCTGGGGAGTCCCAACACTGACCTTGGTACGGGAGGAACAGAGTCTCATAGTGATAGAGATGGAGGAGTTACTGTCTGTTATCTCTGCTGTGCTCCTCTGCAGCAACTCATGCTGATAATGTGTGTTTATCTCTCTGTTACAGAGGAGCTCAGAAAGCACAGCTGGTCGGGAATACCAAGAGAGGTCCGGCCAATCACCTGGAGACTCCTCTCTGTAAGTGACCTTTGAGGCAGCCTGTAGTTTCTGACACATTCCGACATGAAAGATATCAAACTCACAGACATCCTGAGCTTCTCTCTCTTAAATGAAGCGTCTGTTCACTTCTTCACCTGTTCCTCCTCATCCCGTTTCTCTCAGGGTTACCTTCCGGCCAACAAGGAGCGCAGGGAGCTGGTGCTGCAGAGGAAGAGGGAAGAGTACTTTGGCTTCATCGAGCAGTATTATCACTCCAGAACAGACGAGCACTTTAAAGACACATACAGACAGGTAAACACTGCTCACCTGTCAGAAACAACTTCACCCACTCAATATATCATCTGCTCTGATGAATACGCTATGTGTTTCTCTCTCTGTGTCAGATCCACATCGACATTCCCAGAACAAACCCTCTGATCCCTCTGTTCCAGCAGCCGGCTGTGCAGGAGGTAAGACCTGAGTCAGAAGTTTCCTCACTGTCACCTTTAATGGAGGATAAAATCCAGACACTTTATTAGATCAATAAATTAAACATTTAAGATTCTCTCTTTAAAGCTCTTTGCTGAGCAAGAATGCTTCCCTGAAGAACAGATAAATAGAAAATAACAGATATGTGAAATAATAAAAGACAATCATGAAAAATACTTTAAAAATAAAATCTAAATCAATACAACACAATTAGCAAAAATAAATAAGGATAGAAAGCTAAATTAAAAATCAGTTAAATTTAAAATCAGATCAGATAAATCCAAGAAATAAATTGATAATTAGATAAGTTGAACAAATAAACGTTGTTAAAACAATCGTTATAATAATGATGCATAAAAACATAACTTTAAGTTGTACGTTAAGTCAACGTGAGACCAATCACAGCAGAGAATCTCCTGGTTTTAAAGTGCTCTGTCTCAGATGAGTCATGATGTTGTTCTGTAACTGACGACCAGCTAGGAGGAACCTGCATCACATCTCTTCACCACAGAGGAACTTTAAAGCACTCCACTGAGCGGCTTGTTCCTCTAATGTGGTTACTTTATGTTTGTTTCAGTTCCGATTTCACATAAATCCAGCTGAACTACCTGTAATCAGTCAGCCCACAGAGGTGTGTCTGTGAATCAGTGGGGTGAACATTGATTACCAGAAATACAGCCAATAACTCTGCCCTTCATTTTAACTCCCCCTGCAGCTACACACACTCAGTGTTAGAATGAATTCATATAGATATGCAATCATACTGAATGTCCCTCTGCATGAGGTGTAGTGAAAGTCGTCTGAAAAAAACTGTCTTGTAACAATGGTGGTGCTGGGTTTCTGTCTTTAGGTGTTTGAGCGAATCCTCTTCATCTGGGCAATCCGTCACCCGGCCAGCGGATACGTTCAGGGGATCAATGACCTTGTCACACCTTTCTTCGTCGTCTTCCTGTCTGAGTTTGTCAGTAAGTAATCCACAAAGATACAGTTTCAGTAGGAAAGAGACAAAGTGCTAGGTTTTTAAAGTGTTTGTTGTCTTGTTAGTGATCCAAGTAGAATCCTTCACTCACATTTTAGTGGACTCTGTGTGAAGGGACACCAGAGCAAACAAACAAATAACAATCCCCAATAAAGCTGCATCGTAACCTCTCTGCCGTCATCTGACACTGTTTTTATTTGTTCAACTAATGTCTGCACACTCAAAATTCTGCTCTCAGTTCAACCAAATTCTTGCTTTCCAAGCTGCAGCTCAGACTGTAATCTAAGGCAGCAAAGGAAGTGTTAGCATGAAGTTCTTCATCACAGAAAGCTGTCAACACCAGGAGCCACGAAAAGTTAGCCATCGCTCCTAGAGGATTGGCCGTCTGTCGTAGAGTCTTTGTTATGTTCACAACTCAAACCCCTGTAGTCTACAGTAAAGGCTGATTTATACTTCTGTGTCTCCCCTACGCAGCAGGGGCTGACGCGGACATGAGCACCACATACTTGTGCGTCAATGTCGCTTAGCAATTCTCCACCGAAACGCCTGAGGGCAGTGTGGTCTCTCTGATAGCCGGTTGCCTGCTTTCGGCCCCACTACGATCTCTGTGTACTTTTCCACAGAGATTCAGAGCATGTTATTTTGATCTACAGCTGATACATGTTGCTGTTAATCATACAGACATGATTACAGGGAAGAATAGAGAGGAGGGGATAAAATACACGGCTGATGTGCGGGCGATCAGCAGCTTCTTGGAAGTGCTGTAAATTCGGGAAATACAATGCTGCCAAGCGGACCCTTTTAGTCTGGTTTATACTTCTGCATCGAGTCAACGCTGTAGGCCTCTGCGCGTAGGTCTCTGTAGCCTATACACATAGCCTGAAGTTGTCCTTCTTCAAAATGTAACTACACATCCACCCGGACCGCAAGCCCTGTGATTGGTCCGCTCAACTGCATTTTATTCCCTACATTTACAGATCTTCTGGAATCTGCGTCCATCGGCCCTGTATTTAATCTCCTCCAACGTCTCTCTCTATTGGTTGTAGATTATCATAATATGTTCTGAATTGCTGTGAAAAGTAAACAGAAAACGTAGCGGGGCTGTAACAGGCGACCTGAGTATCAGAGAGACCACACCGCCCTCAAGGGTTTCGGCATAGTATTGCTGAGTGACGCAGAAACATCAACGCACAAGTCTGTAGAGCTCGTGTCTGCGTCGACCACTGCTGAGTAGGGTCAACACAGAAGAATAACCCAGGCTTTACCCTTTTATGAAATAACTAATTATTAAAACAATCTTAGATTCACCGACAGCATCGACCCAGAGTTCACACAGCTGATGTTTTACTTTGAAATACTGCACATGTTAACTGAGAGAAACACTTCAAATGAACACCTTAATAAAATACAAAGCGCCACACTGATTTAAATCTCAGTCGTTAGTTTAAACAGAGGGAAATGAAACCATGTAAAGATTGAATCTGATTAATTCTCTCTGCACATATCCTCTGATGTTAATGAAAAGAGATGTATATTTCTCCTCTTCTTAAATATCATAGCTCACTGCAGGCTACTGGAGCTCTGCAGAGAGAGTGTGTTAAAGAGTAAGTGTGTGTGAAGACGGTCATAGAATAAGTTGCCTTTTTATGCAAGATTGATGAGTCGGACTGAACACAAGCGAATTAACACTGATTAAAAACTCAGAAGAAGTTAGTCACACCAAGTTTCCACCTCTGAGTGTGAACAACAGATCATCTCAGAGACATGAAAAGTGTTCACTTAACTGAGACTAGTGTTACTTCAATAGGCAGACACTTCAGACAGAACCAAACTGAGACGTCTGCCAAGGCTGGATGGGCCATAAACGTAGAACAGAGTCTCAACTAAATCTCATGTTTTACCCTTGAAACCAACGTTTCCATAACTTTATCATCTGTGTGTGAAAACATGAGATTTGTCAGGAATCATTAAAGTTGGCATCCTGCTCATATTCAGTAATAAAATATAGCAGACCACAGAAATCTCTCCTGCTGAGCTGCTGACAGATGAAGAGGGAATCATTGAGAAAGCTGAGGAGGTTTGACCCCCGTACGTTCAAGAAGTTAAACCGCTGTCATAACTAGACATCAGCTGAGCAGAGCACGACAGAACAGAGTCTCTGACTCTCTGTTTCCATCAGTTAGTTTTTCAGACATATGCTCATTGTCATTCTCTCTCAGTTAAAAAAAAAAAACAAAACAGCTAAAAACCTTGAAGTGCAGTTACTTCACAGACAACTCGACTCTGAGGGAGCAGGCCCGGGACATTTAGAGCCGATCATTTCTCTAACGATCCACAGAGAAAAACAATATTCATAAAATCTAAGAGACATCTGTCTGAGTCACTTGCTCCACGTCTCACTCAGCTCTCTGTGTGTTTTCAGCCGAGGACGTGGAGAACTTTGAGATGGCAGCTCTTCCTCTGGAAACGCAGAGAAACATCGAGGCTGACAGCTTCTGGTGCATGAGCAAGCTGCTGGACGGAATACAGGTTGGCTGACACACACTGACATACACAACATGGACTGTGCAAAAAGATGGATGGCATGACATGTCCTTAAAAGTGAAGCCAAAACATTCAGGGCCTCCCCCTGCTCCCCCTTAAGCCCTGCCTCCTCCATGTTAACAGATGGGACATGGGTCAAACTGTAAAATCAAACACAGGTCAAATAAATGTTTCATTATAGTTAGTTCTTATCATGCTGATCTATGTCACAGTGTTCAAGTTTCTTTAAAGTTATATTTTTGGGGCATTTTTGCCTTTATGGATAGGACAGCTGAAGAGAGACAGGAAATGTTGGGAGCAAAGAGAGGGGGAGGACATGCAGTAAATGATCGAGGCTGGAATCGAACCTGCAGCCTCTGGGATGAGGACTATAGCCTCTGTATGTAGGGCACTTAGACTGCTAGGCTACCAGCACCCCAGGTATTCATGTTTCTGACTAGTTTACTATGAGTGATTTGATGATATAAAAAGAGGTATAAAGTAGAAAGAGGCAACCTCCAGTCTAAAAATATGAGTCCAATGCGGAAGTGCTAAAAGTTGAGGATCAGCTTGAGGCTGGCTGCAGAAAATCACATAGACCCCAATTCAAAGAAGACGATCTTTGCAGCATTAATAAACATGTTTACAGCCTGGTTCAGAAAACAGCTTGGCTCTGAATAGCTAATTTCTCTATCGGCACACACTGTACAGGGGGTGAATTTATTTCTAACATGACGGTTCAGAAGATATTAAGATTACGAGTTTTTGTCCAAATAAGGACATGACTGACTTGACTCCCGGACGGGAACTCATAGCCGTTAGCTCAAACCCCGCCTCTTTACGTCACACTCTGCCTGGTTGAGTTCTGCATTTCCAATATGACAATTGGCTTCAAAACAGCGCTCAGGAACAGATGGGTGACGTCACGGATACTACGTCCATTATTTATACAGTCTATGTGTACACCGGATTATCAGAGTACAGGAGGAACGGTGAGAGGGAACATAACAAACATTAACACAAGTCATTGAACTTTCAATAATCGTGAGTGCCTGCTTTGAGCACCTGTAGTGGAGCCATTTTGGATTCACTTTTGTACAGCAGAAAGAGGTCAAAACTCATCATCCATCTTTAAATACAGTCGATGATACACACACACATCTCGGTAAACATGTCCGAAACTGTAAATGTGTCTGTAAACTCTTCCAGGATAACTACACCTTCGCTCAGCCAGGGATCCAGAATAAAGTAAAAGCTCTGGAGGAGCTCGTGAGCAGGATAGACGGTGAGTTCATCTCTGACTGCAGGGCTCAGTCCTCTTTATGTTGTGTTTATTATGAGCTCAGACTACACGGCTGATACCAGACACTTACAAGAACGTGTGTGTTTCTGTGTGTGTTCAGAGGACATCCACAATTATTTCAAGAGGTACGAGGTGGAGTATCTGCAGTTTGCTTTCCGCTGGATGAACAACCTGCTGATGAGGGAGCTTCCTCTCCGCTGCACCATCCGTCTGTGGGACACCTACCAGGTACAGTGAACACCTCACAGTTTTGGGTGGGTTTCAAACGGTCTTCTGGATCCTGAGTAAGGATGAAAACTGTTCAGTAAAATCAGCCTGGACTGAACCTTACTGATCGCTCTGGCGCAGGATCCTCTCTCTTCTTTGCTGAAGAGACTAGATTTTTTATGATGATGCATGAGCAGTGATGCTAACCAGGAGACACATGACTCTGTTTTATCATCACATCTTCACGTAGTCATCCAGTTTGACTCTCTCATGTTTCTCCTCAGGCTGAAGCAGAAGGTTTCTCTCACTTCCACCTCTACGTCTGTGCAGCTTTCCTCATCGAGTGGCGGAAAGAAATCCTCTCCATGGTTGACTTTCAGGTAAAATATCTGTGACCATGCACTGAGTTACCACTGAGCACTGATCACAGTATCAGATAGAAGCAAGACTGTAACAAATATCAAGGGATGTGATTATTTTCAATGTTAAAAGGCAAATTAAAAGTTTGAGCAAAGTCTAGAAGTTCAGAAAACTCTTAACTTTTGCTCTGATGTGAGTGTAGTCCCTGAAAGCAATCAGATTTTTAACACGGTTTGGTATTTATCTACACTAAAGGTGCTTTTCGACCAGAAGTTCCTAGAACCATTTAGTTCCTGGAACTACTCTTCCAGGAACTAAATGGTTCCTGTGGCCCATTGTTGTCTGCATTTCCACCAAGGCCTGAAGTCCCGTGGAAATTATGCAAATCAGACCATGGACATATGGAGAGAAAAAAAGTAATGGCACTGCACCACCAGACCAGTAGAGGGCAGGTGTGTGTGATGTTATTGTTGATGACGGGTGAAATCAAACACTGCAGGTACTCTACCAAACAGAATTGTTCAGCATTGCAGGTCCCGCCCCTTAAGTTCTTGGACTTTTGAAAAGTACTACCTCCCAAGCAGAGACTTTTCAAGGGGAGATTAACTACCCCAGAACTAAAGTTAGATCCTAGTTCCAGTTGTCCAAAAGCACATAGTTCCTCAAAAAGTCCCTAGTTCCTTGGGAAAGTTCCTACTGTAGAGAAGCGTCTCAGCTCGTCTAAAACAGAAATCTGTCAATACATAATGAAGCCGTCCTGTCAGCAGAGTAGAGAGTACTGTCTCTCATAATGGAGTCTACATGTCTAAGCTGAATGTGTGTCTCTCTTCAGGGCCTTCTTATGCTACTGCAGAACCTTCCCACAATCCACTGGGGTAACGAGGAGGTGGGTCTCCTGCTGGCTGAAGCTTACAGACTGAAGTACATGTTTGCAGATGCTCCCAGCCACTACAAGAGATAGAAACTGACTCACAGCACAAACAGACTTTACATTTCAGACTGAGCGATGGGGACCTGATGGAGACCTAGTGGAGACCTGATGGAGACCTCATGGAGACTCTCTGAGGTGTACCTGAGCAGCGTCTCCATTTCCTCCTCTGATCTTTGTGGGAAAAAAACAAGTCCAGTGAATGCCTCACTGGTGTTGTGTTCATGGTGCACACAGAGCTCAGACACCATGAGACTCTTATTGTGAAAGGACTGTTACAGTACGAATAACCACAGCTGGATTAGTCTTATTGTTTTGGCTCATACAGCCCTGATTGTATGCTCAGAAGAACACACTGTCACATGACGGGATGGTGAATGTTTCCGAGTTCATCCTTTTCTTTTATTTGATTAGTTTGTTTTTTCAGATTTGATGATGATATGTTTTATGAGGGAACATTTTATATGTAACCAAGTTATTTTAACTGATAAGTCTGACACTGTAAACTGTTGGAAATAACATGTCCCTGATTAGAGAGTCAACGTATGATCTTTGGTTTAGGGTCACAGAGTCTGACCCTGCACAATCAACTTAAACAAGCCCTTCATTTGGACATCAGTTAGTTTAATCCTTCCCTCTGTGATATTTTAGGTCGTTCTATGGCATAATATTAATTCTAAAAAAACTGGGAAGCTGTTTAATATTGTAAGTCAAAATAAATGGCGAGTAATTCACAATAAGGGTATCTTTACAAAAACAAGAATTTGTTTAACCTTGAGGAACCTCAAATATTTTGTCCTTGAACTGTTTTGAATTTAGATATATGTAAAAAAGGATTCTTCATTCTGTTTTTGGAATCAATGTTGTACCCCCTGACTGTATTTTAAGATGGATAACCTCTCCTCACCTCCTCCTGAGGTACAAGAGTAAAGCCAGAAAACCGCTGTGAGTCAGTGAGAGTCCGAACAGATTCTTGTGTGGGTTTGAAGTACTACTGTGGTAATCCGGTACATACAGCGCTGCAGGATCCTCATTGGTCAATACATCTGTCAATTGTGGTGTGTGGAAAGAGGGTCCCACCCCTTTGATTTCAGAATTCCAAGAGAAAAGTCAAAATTCTGGAGAAAAGTTGTCTAAAATAGGAGGCGGGGCTTGTGACCAACTGCAGAGGGAGCTCTGAGTCTGGCTTCACTCTTACGGAGATGTCATGTCATCCATCTTTTCATACAGTCTGAGGTCGGACCACAGAGCATCAGATACTCATGTCTTTTTTTTCCGGGTGTTTTGGGTGAAAGAAGGAAAAACTGATTTTGATCAGATTTCCTTTTTTGTGAATTTTCCTCTGATGCATCAAAAGTAGTCAAACCACAGAAACCTTGAACCTGCTGGTTAATGTAGCTTTGAAATTCCCTCTTAGTCTCTCAGCTGACATAGCTTTACTTTAATTTTAGAAGTGATTAAGATAAATCTAATGTCTTAAATTTTAGACGCTGAAATACGTTAGTTTTAGATTTAGGAGTATCCTATCAGTCACACTGCTCCTGAACTTGACTGAACTGAGCGTGGTAGTGTTAAAATGATTCAATGCTGACCTGTGAAGTATCTGGTTAGATACCTGTTGACACTGTAAACGTAGTTGAATATATTTTAAAGATAGAGGATGAGCCTCCTTCAGTGTTTGTCTGTACTCCATTTTACTTGAGACAGTCCTGTGGACGCCGTGCAGCTCAGAGGGACGATGATGCCTTTGTTTTGTTCTAAAGTGAAAAATGGATCAGTACCTGTGTTATCTTTAACTTCAGGTCAGACGTGATGATGAACATGTGTGTGTTATGACTCATCTACCTTCATTTCCAGTGATGACTATAACACCGTGTGTGTTATGTGAAGTATGACAATCATTAGCTTTGGTACTTGTTCTGACATCTCTTTTGATTTTAGTTTGTTTATAGAGTTTAAAATCAGGATTTAATGAGCTCACTCTGGCTCTCCCCCTCGTAGATTAAAACAGTTAATTTGGAAACCTTTCATGGTAAGAAGTAGTCTTCATGAATATCAGGATCAGTTCAGTCTGTCTGAATGTGCAGTCTAACTGTAGCCTGCAGCCTGAGCTACGTCACGGTGTTATCTTCGGTGTGGTGTTTAAAGACTCTTCAGTAGAATCAGAGATTTAGAGTTCTGTTGTTTTTGCAGAGATTATTTCTGCACATGTTGAATGTCTCTGTGTTACACTTTGTTCGCCTTTAGCCTTAAACTGGTTTCCTTCATTCAGGTGAGCCGACTGATTGTGTCTCTACCTTCCAGGTGTGTTTCACGTCATGCTGTTTTCATATCCTCAGATCATGATGGTGGTGTTAACTGAAGGCTGTGTTCATGCTGTTTCAACAATAATACGCCAAACCTGTTTTAGAGTGCATCGTTAGCTTCAGCCTGATGAAGAGTCATTAAATTATTACAGTACCTGCTGTATATTAACTTTCTGTTTATATTAAACGATTGTAATTCTTCATGCTGCCGTCTGTCTGTGCGTGTGTCTTTCTTAAGCTGCACTATCTCAATCCTGGAAAGTGAACTTAAACACATAAATATAGACGAACATTGGAAAGTAGTAACTTGTATGACTGAAGTGATTGATAAGATACATTTCTATACATTTATTTAAAAATGGAATCCCCTTTTTAAGAAAGAGGGCTTGGTATAAGCTTCAAAACAACCGTAAAAAGATGGAAGGTCAGTGGTAAGATATGAAAACTTACTATGAAACTTTTATTACACATGTACAGGACAGAACTGACATTGACTGCTTTTTCTTGTGGGGGCACCACAAATTTTAAGTTCCTCACAGGAGCTTTAAGTAGAAGTCTGCAAAGCTAGAGGCTGCGGTTTCAGGACTGCAACTCTGTGACCACATTATAAGAACCGGTGGTTTGTTGTCACACTTAGGGTTAGGGTTTGGGTTATGGTCTGACACTAAAAATGGTCACGTTACACACCAAAAATGTGGTTGCATACTAAAAAAAATTCTCCTTGGCGCTATCTGAAACAAGGGTTATAGAAATGTGGTCCTGAATCTGCAGCCTCCTGGTCTGCAGAGACATGCTACTGGCTTTAAGTGTCAAGAACAGGAAAGTGTGAACAGACAGAGAATATGTTTGTAAAACCTGCACTCCTTAGTAGAGAAACGAATACAAAAAATGATAAAAGTAATGAGATAATAAGAAAAGACAATGAAAAACTAAACTTCTGTTTTTTAGAAACCTAAACCAAAAACAGGTTTTGTGTCAAAGGCCACAGATCTGATGGCTCTATGAGTCTTTTGTCTGTTTTTCAGACATAAACTTTTTTTGTAACTGTGAGATCAGTTCTCCGATGATCCCCTGAAGTCCCACGCAGTATCATAGACTGTATGAAGTATGGACGTAGTATCCTTGACGTCACCCATCTGTGAAGCGCTGTTTTCAGGCCAATCGTCGACAGCAGTCATATCGTAAAGGTTGTCTTTTTTGAATGGGTGTGTATGTGGTTTCTGGTACTTCCAGAGCCAGCCTCAAGCGGATCCTCGATGAACTGCAGTTTTTAGCACTTCCCCATTGGACTCATATTTTTAAACCGGGGGTTGTGGCTTGTGCAGTACATTTTTACATTGGTATATTGTAGGCATAAGATATTGATTTGTACACACATTGTATTACCTTTAAAAAATCCCCTAAAAAAAAAAACAGTTACTCTTTGGGACTTCGGGCTTCCATAGCTCTCAGGTAATATTGAAGTGTTTAGTGTTTGCCTCCAGAAGTAACAAAGCAGAGCGGGGATTGTATATCAAATATGTTCATGGTGAAGGTGTTTTTTTATTCACCTCGATTTTGGGGAGGTTTAGAATAATATGTTTGTTCCTTTAAAAAGAAAGTTATGGAAATTAAACGCTGCAGATCAAAGACTATATGAAGTCTGTGTCGCATGAGTTCAACATAACAGCACGTTTTACAAGGATTTTGTGTGAAAAGGTTAAGAACATGTAGGTCAATAAAAAGAGATGTGAGACTGACATAAACATATTTAAATAAAGATTTAAAGATTGAACGGAATGTTGTGTCCGTTTAAAAAAGTGGGCGTGTCCTGTCGGAAGTGACGCAATCGGGTTAGAGAAGTCTCCCCCAAACTTTCACTCTGCAGCCATGCTACGAAGGACTGTTACAGCCACACCGAGCCGCATCACGACACACCGACTGACTCCCGCAGGTCGGAGATAAACCCGACACACCGAGTGTGAGAGAGCCGAGGTCAGCTGTCTGTTTCTATCTGTGTTTTTAACGCTTAGCTCTGTTAGCAACAAGCTAACGCGAGCAAACATGGAGCCAGCCTGTGCACGCGCAGTAATCCTGCAGCTAGTTAGCTCTAATCTTACTGAAGAACCCTGAAACTGTTTATTCCTGCTCCTACAGAGTGTCTTTCTGTATGTTAAACGACTCTTAGCTGCTATTTACCGTCTAGAGAAGAAGAACCGAGCTCACAGGAAGACTTACTTCTCCTTTCTGTCTGAAGTGAAACAGCTGTTTACAAACTGTCCTCAGCTCAGAGTCAGGAAACAGCTGCCTCATGTCTTCAGGCTCAAACACACATTCAACTCACAGCTGTGGTCTTTACTCTGTCTCAGGTGTGTGATGTGTCCTGGTCTCTGTCTCCTCCAGGTGCAGCAGCAGCTCGGTGAGAAGGATGGATGGAGTCAGCTGGAGCACCTCACGACCCCCAGAGTCCTTCACCCGCTCCAAGACCTCCACAGACACTCTGTCCCGTCTCGCCAGCTTCATCGCTCGGGCTGACACTAAACAGCAGCGAACACAGCGTCCTCAGACGTCCCACCTGCCCTCATACACCTGCCAGGAGTGTGAGAAGGACTTCCCTCGTGCAGTAGATCTGCTGCACCACCAGGAGCTGACACACACACTACCCAAACCTCACCGCTGCCCGTCCTGTGGGCAGGAGTTCTCTCTGAGGTCATCCTTACAGCTGCATCAATGTGAGCGCGCCACCTCCTGTGAGCTCTGTCACAGAGAGGCACGCCTCGGGGCAGCATGTCCTGCGTGCACCACTCGGACCTCAGACCACGCCAGACTGCAAGACAAGTCTCCCCACCTGCAGCCCCGCCTCCTCGACAGCAGCCCCTATGCCTGTGCCCCGTGTGGGCGGGGCTTCAGTCAGAAACAAGCTCTGCTGCATCACCAGCAGGCTGGCTGCAGTGAGCCTGTGTCACCGTCAGGTGTGATGAATGCTGGCAGCCTCCCGGATGATTCTCCACCCATGTATGAGGGAGACTCCACCCGCTCCGATTCCTCAGACGCTGCAGAGCCGAGCAGCAGAGCTCTCAGTGAGTGTGACATCTGTTCTCGGAGCTTCCGCACTGAAGCGGCACTCGAACGCCACAAACAGACCAACCACTTAGAGGAAGGTCCGACCGCTTCACAGGGACTACGTACCAAAGAGGGAGGCTCAGGTAGAGTGAACATGAGGGTGAATGGAGGTCTGATGAGAAGGTCCAAATCCAAGACCAAGCTCCTCAGCTGTCGGTCATGTGACCTGGTCTTCAAGAGCACCTCTAAGCTGTACCTGCACAGGAAGGAGAAGCACCGCAGAGAGAAGATTGTCAGCAGCGAGTCCAGGCCGGTCGCCGTCAGACGCAGGAGAGCGGGAGCGTATCCATGTCAGGTCTGTGGAAAAGTCTTCCTCCATCACCTGTCTTTGAGGGCACATTACAAACAGCATGCTGAGCTGAGCTCCACCTCCATCACTGACAGACCCAACACCGCGAAGTCCAGCTCAGCAGGTAACAAGACCGTCAGAGCTGGACCAGGACGGCCCAGAAAGGATCTCCCAGGACCGAGGACTGTTACTGAAGCAGGAAAACTAAGAGAAGTGCCTGAAGAGAGGGATGTGGAGGAGGTGGAGCAGGAGGAGGAGGAGCAGGAGGAGGAACAAGAGAAGCAGGAGGTAGAGGAGGAGGAGGTGGAAAAAGAAGAAGAGGAGAAGGAAGAAGAAGAAGAGGAGGAGAGGGAGTTCCCCTGCCCATCCTGTGCAGAGGTGTTCTCCGCTCAGTCTCAGCTCAGGGAGCACGTGGAGCTGCACCAGTCGTCGGTGAGGAGGCGGCACTGCAGCGTGTGCACACACGAGATGGACACGTGTAAGTGGCCGGGCTCAAAGAGACACAGACCGTACCACTGTGTCCCATGTCAGCAGGGATACTCCACCCTCGACTCCTTCCTCCAACACTGTCAGGAGCACCTGAGGGTCCGGGTAGAGGAGGACCGCATCGCTGAGGGCTACAACCTTCAGGCCAGCAAGTCCTGAGAACCGGACTCAATGTGGAGCGAGTGAAATGCCTTTATGCCTTGAAGAGAGAGCGAGGGAGAGAGATGACATGAAATTCATGTTGATTCACTCGTTCACTGATCAAGCATTCAAACTTCTGCTTTTTTATTTTCATGTTGTTTTGATGTTTTCATGCTGAAGAGGGAGGCTGTCAAAGAGACGTGTGAGGGTCTCTACAGGTTTCATTTAACCGGACATCACAGACTCACTGTTAGCCTCCACCAGGTGATCAATCAGCTTTACCTGTGGATTCAATGATGAGTTCAATAAGTTAGCTTTGATTAGAACAATACTGAGATATCTGCTCCTCACTGAGGTCCTGCTGATGACAGGAAGGTGAAGGTAACACGTCGATATGATGTCATCAACTGCTGCTCATTAAAGTCTTCTCTGAAGTCTTTATGTGGGTCAGTTCTGCTGCATCAATTCTTTAGAAACACACTGAAGTTTTTACAGTGTGAGAATAAAGCAGACCATCTTTAATTCAGTCGTTTTTATCAAAGTAAACTTAGACAGAGACATGTGTCTGTGTGAGGAGCTGGAGCTAACTGAACACACCTGAAGAAAACAGCAGCTTGAAAAAGGTCTGAAACATAAATTGGATGAAAATTAGTTTTAATATTAATCCACATCTTCTGGATGGAGTTTAAACTATTTTGTAAATCTTCCATGATTGTTTTCTGAATGTTCCACATCCAGGGAAACATCTTGTTTCTGTTTCCACGTGACTTCTGATTTAATTTAAGTAATTTGATGACTGAACATCTCAGTGTGTTTGTCTGTTGGTTGGACTTTCCTCCACCTCAGATCTTAATCATTGACAGAGCGGCTGCGACAGGCTAAACTTCAGTTTTAAACGTAAGCCTAAAAACAACATCATATGGGAACCACTCTGATGTCTGTGAGGAGGATGTTTGGATAAAGGAATATAAATCAGAGTCCAGGGGAGTAATCACATCGAGTCAAATTAACTGTCAGTGTCAGCCATATTCAAACTTTAACTTCAGTTACTTTAATTAAATACATCTGAAGCTTAAAACGCTGAGAGACAGAAACAGTAGTGTGCTTCACAGGTGACCCTTTGTCCCAGAGAGAAGTCAAAGTTAATGTCAGCTCACTGAACTCAGATTAACTCGACCTGCAGAGCTCTGGTGAGAGAGGACGTCTGGAGAAGCACTCTGAGGTTTCAGCTCGTACAGATCGAGTTTGCTGGAGTCTATTTTTGACCCTGACCTCTGCAGAGCTGTAGCTTCATGACGTCTGATCACTTCTTCTTCTTCTGGATGTTCAGTTATTTTTTACAGTTTTGGCAATAATGAGCAGACAGGTGGAGCTGTGATGTCACTGTCAGGTGTGAATGAAATAACAGAGTTTGTTTTCTGCAGTTTGCTCCTTCAGGGTTCAACACGTGGTTTTCTGTTTTATCTAAAGGACATACAGGCTCACACCTGTGTGTATGTGTGTGTGAAGGGTCTGTGTGTTGGTGGTCTCTGCAGAGACATGGCCTCTCTGTAAACACTGATGTTTCTGTGTCTGCGATGCTCTGTGAATGAACTCAGGTGAATGAAGCAGAATCATCAGGAGGGTTTTTTTTTTCACGGGGTTTCAGCTACTGTTTTCAAAGAGCTACTGTGAAAACGACAACATTATTTAACGGGTTTGAAACTTATACTTTTTCAGTCTTTTGGAGATGAGTTAATAGACGACATGATTAAAAGTTCACACTTCTCATGAGAGTTTGTCTCTTTTGTCTGAGGACTCGTTCTGATCACTTTACATTTAAATGTCTGTTAAATCTGTGAGGAGAGTCTAGAAGGTTAAGAGACTGACTGGAGTTTATCATGTTGCCTCCTGATAAATCACCATCAGCATTAAGATGAGCTGTTTCTATATGATTGCTTTTATCGTCTGAAATCAGCGTCAGAGGGTTGGAGAGGAACAGCTGACTGTGGTTAAAGATTCACAGAGTGTTAGAGACAGCCAGAGGAGGAAAACAACACTCCCATGAACAGGACAAGATCAGACAGGAGATGCATTACTTTGACCACAGGGGCGCCCAAATCAACATGAACAAAGATGCATTATTTTCCCTCTCAGAGCAATTTTTTAAAATTAAGTCATTTTGTATTTTAGTAAAAGAACTAGTCATCTCATGCATGCTTAAAGATTATTGGTGAGTCTAAAAAAAAGTCAAGATTATTTGTGTTTTGAGACAACTGATCAGTCATTTTAAAAAGTCCTATGAGTTTGTAAAGAAAGGGTTTTCATCAGGCACCATGATACATAGAGCGTTTCTAAAGCCCAATCTCAATGTCCATACTCACTGACGTAGAGGCGCGTTCCCGCCAAATCTGTGGGGGCTCAGGGCTGTCCCACTATCAAAACGTAAAGTGCATGAGGGATCTCTCACAGACATTTGAGCCCTTTATGTCCCTTTTTACAAGTGAGCATTTTTGCAGACTTAGCATGAAGGAATAACCTGTGAGCATGGAAGGGTAAATGAACGCTGTGACATGAAATTTGAAAAAGAGTGACGGTAAACAAGAAGCGTGAAAGGTGTTTCCAGCCTTAATCAGCTAAAATCTATTTATTTTCACATATATGCGTATAAACAGTATAATTTATATATTTATAGTTATATTTTTATATATTTTAAATTGTGTGGTTCAGCAGTCTGTAAGGCAAGAGCCTGATCACATGGCAGTCAGTCGTAGTCCCTTAAGCGCCTTGAATTTGAGAAAAAGATAAGAATTGTGCAATAAAAATCCCTAATGCCACTAAGGTGAGCTACATGACATCATGCAGGTTACGTGAAGTGCTGTCCCATTCCCAATTATACAGTTTTGAGCCCTTACAGCCTCCTGCCCTCAATGACATTCCAGGTGACGTCAATTAAGTCAAGAACAGGTGCATCTCGCTCGGCTGGAGGTGACGCTTTCAGCAGAGCGTCTGCCCCCTGGTGTCTGGCTGCAGTATAGGTCAAAAAATCTGTCTCCCCTCAAACTTTAAAAAATAAATACACATTGTACGAATGTTTCTCACATCCGTATGCTGTGGTGATATGTAGTTATTATTTGATTGTTTTGTGTTCAAGGCCTCTTTTTCCTGAAAAGTTTCTTTTTCGTTAGTTATTAGAGTTTAAAAAACGGGGTTTTACTTCCGGGTTTCCTTTGATTCACAGCCGCCGTAGAGTGAAACTTCAAAGGACACACAGTGTCTTGTGACGCTACGCTGTAGGGCGGAGCTCGTTACAGTGGCTTCACAGGCTCTGGCTGCACAATGGCTGCGCCCAGGAGGGGGATTTTTTGGCTTCAGAACTGTACAACGGGAAGAAGCGGAGAAACCCTGTCCATTTTTATTTACAGTCTATGGTCAAGAAGGGCTCAGGACTTAGGGTTCAGGTAGAACATGCAGATTGGGCCTAAGTGTTCTACAGATTTAAAGACAGAACTTCTTTGCATTTTAATGTGAAAATTTTTCTTTGTTAGTTCTTTAAATGGTGACTTCGGACAAACACCTTCTTTTTGAGTCCTTAAAGAATTCAGTTCAGCAGATTTAAATGTTGCTGCTCTGTTTTTTCATTATTATTTTACATTAGAAGTCAAAGTAGATGTGACTAGTGGAGATTAGTAGCCTGTGTTAGGGCCAAGTCCCTAATGCTACCATCCCTTGCCACCCCTACAGAAGTCAGTTCCCCTGTTTGCCCTGTTTAGAAAAATCTAGCTCCATCACTGGTTGGGCTGAAAGGACAAAAAATGTTCACAGGCTGACATAAATGCAAACAGTCCATTTAATCAAGCTCAAAGTGTAAATAGGTGAGTGAAAGCAGCAGGAAACGTTTCAGTCCCTAGGCGTTTTTCGACCGGAGGAACTTTACCCCTGAACTACTTGACACACATCAGTGAACTGATAAAACATAACACATATCTGATCAGATCCATTAAACAGTCTGTGCTGGGTTAAGTCTCCTTTCTTTAATCAGAACTTGTTTCTTTTATTAGTTTTATAACCCAGGCTCAGTATGCCCGTGGTGTCTCTTTTCGCTTAGAGCAGGGGTGTCAAACATGTGGCCCGTGGGCCAAAACCAGCCCGCCAGAGGTTCCTATCCGGCCCGCCGAACAACTTTGTAAAGTGAAAAAATTGTAGAGAAGACATTAACTGCAATTTTTCAATAACAGTAACTACTATTTCAAATTTGTCCTCTGGGGGTTGCATACAATCAGTGCTGACGGAGCGCACCTGAACAGCGCTTTTTTTCCAGGACTTTTTTCTCAAAGTGAGAAAATAGATGACTTGGTGTTTGCATAATTTGGTTGAGATTCATAAAGACTTTTTAGAGCACTATAAGATGATCCACTAACTACTAACACTAGCACTACACCCTGCATACACACTGTCCAGCAAGCAAACTGTTCATGCCGGAACTGAGGGATCCAGATAATATTATAATCTATCTGTTCTTTTGCTGTAAACATTACACTCTGGGTCAGGTGACTGGGTAACCTGTGTATTTGGTGTTTTTTCGCAGCAGGTTTCAGGGCTTAAAGAGTAAAATATTCTGCCCCACTTTGAGACTCATCATGGCAAAAAATACAATAGCTGATTTTGTAGAGATAGTTCATTAAATGTGAACATTTTCAGAATGTTCTTTTACTTTTTTGCACTAAAACAAAGGGACAGATTTAGAGTTGTCCTTCTCTATAGGTCATTATGTTATGATTTTACTGGTCTGGCCCACTTCAGATCAACTTGGGCTGTATGTGGCCCCTGAACTGAACTGAGTTTGACGCCCCTGGCTTCTACATGACTGCAGTGTGTCCTCCCGGCCTGCTGGTGGCGCTGTAAAGACAGTAGTAACCTGTGTTAACATGATCTCTCTTCTTCCGGTCTCGCGCTGCACGCTTTCCTTCCGCGGTTTGTGAAACGTAAATCCAACGAGCGTTTATTTCTGAGAGAAGAACACAAACAAAATGAGTAAAGCACACCCACCCGAGCTGAAAAAGTAAGTGTCTGAGTGTTTGTAGATCAATCTGCCTTAAGAGTGTGTTAAACCCGCGTGATTAGATAGCAGTTATGCTAACGTTATAGTGTTTGCAAATGGAACATGCTAACAGCAGCTAGCACGCTCACCTTTGTATGATCATTTAACTTTATTCTTATTTCTCTCCTCAGGTTCATGGACAAGAAGCTCTCCTGTGAGTAGAACTGAAAGATAACTCATTTGTGTGTTTATTCAGTGATTTAAAGGAGAATGATGCATTTACTCTCATAATCTATATCTTTGTTATACTAGCCATGATATGTTCATTAGTGATCTCCTGTTGTAGTAGAGACACGTTTGAGTAAATTCAGTCATCCATACACTGTAAAACATTGATCAGTAGTTTCTGTATCTTCACAAAACAAATAACTGTTGGTTCCAAATTTGGATCACTGTTGAAGCAAGTATCTAAAATGAGTTATTTAAATACTGAAACTAATGTATTTTCCTGCAGAACTATGTGCACCAGTTAAAGCACGTTATTGTTTACAGTAAATAAAGAATATTAGTTTAACTTTGAGAACATTTCTCTGATCAGGATTCAAATTGATGTATTCTGAACTTGAATCATTTTCAAGTTTAATCCTATTCAGAAAAGTTAAACTACTCTGATATTCACTGAAGTCCAATAAGCAGTGTATGTGTTTGTAGTTAACAGTCTCAGGTTAAAATATGTCCTAAATCATCCTCTGCTCACCACACAACATAGAGAACACATCATTCTGTGCTGCTGTCTGACATATGAGAGAGAAATGTTGCTGATGGATGTTTCTGAACATTAGATTGTGTACAGGAGTTTGATTGTAGCCGGTAAACAAGCAAAACAACTTTTTGCTTTTACATCATATGTCACATACACACACGGATGTAGAGGATGTTATGTTGAGCCCATCTGTATTACCTAATCCAAATCACACACTGATCGCACGGCACGGGGGGCAGTTTATGGTTAATTGTCTTGCTCAAGGACTCTTCTACACTTTGGGCAGTGGGACATTGAATCAATCCCTCGAACAACTAAGTCTGTCATCAACTCAAACATGTTGACTGATAACTAGAAACTAAATGCAATCGTAACCAGTGACATATTTGTTTGTTTATTATTTTCAGCAGTTCTCCTCAAAAATCACAGATATCATTTAAAATATGAAAATAAAAACCTTCAGGGATTGAACTGACGACTTTCCTAGTGCTGATGAAACAACACAAGTCCAGTTTAAATGTTTCTGTACGGGCCAGAAGTTCTAGAACCTGCAGATTGACCAGTGATGTGTTTATCCTTACAGTAAAGTTAAACGGAGGCCGGCACGTGCAGGGCATCCTGCGAGGGTTCGATCCCTTCATGAACCTTGTCGTGGACGACTCCATAGAGATGGGCCCCGGAGGACAACAGAACACCATCGGCATGGTGGTGAGTGTGTCTGCAAGCAGCGCTGCCCATTACATTAGCTCATATTATAATAAAGTATATTTAGCGGCTTTATTTTATTTAACAAGTCTGGTTATTTCTGTGCTTCTGAAATCCTTAAAGTAAAAATAGAAGAAACCACAAACACAGTTTATTCAGGAAGCATATTTAATTACATGTGAGCTCAGTGTGCTTTACACTGCAGGTAAAAACAATTGATAAAGCAAACACACAGAGTTAATCACATACACACAACACCCAACAGTGCAGTGTATCACTTTAAGAGTGTTTAATGAGAGGGATAAAAACAAAGAGGTAAACGTGTGTTTGTGGGGAACTATTTTCTATGGCATATGAATCCACTCATGGTGGTTCAGTGAGTGTTTGAGGCAGTGGAATGAGGTAGTGTTGATGGTAATGAGAGTCTGGCAGAACAAGCTGAGCTCCATGTGCAGCTTTAAGTTTCATAAACACAGACTCTGTGAAAGATTGCCTCTTCATTCTGACTCTATGAGCTGTTTTTAAAGGCGAGGTGAGTTTACTCTTGTTTTATTTCGTTTCTTGCAGGTGATCAGAGGAAACAGCATCATCATGTTGGAGGCTTTAGAGAGAGTCTGACAGAAGAGAAACATCCACACATTTTTACTTCCTGTTTTCATTTTTAGTTAATTTGTTTTGTTGAAGGCCGAGTCCTGAGCTGTAACGCATCCTTTCTTTGAACATGTTCTGATTTGTGAATAAATCTGTTTCTTTGTACTTTGTGTCCTTTCAATCATAAAGGTGTGCACTGGGTTCATTATTTATTCTTATCAAGCCTGAAGTCACGTTGGTTTAGTCATCAGATTTTTTATGAAGTACCTTGGATGCAGAAAAGCAGTGTACAGTACTAAACAAAACAAACTGAACACAAGTGTAAATACAGAGACCTGGTCAGTCTGTGAAAAATTATTGATAATAAATGTTAATCTCAATTTAATGCCACATTAAAAGCTGCGTTAAATAAGATGTACTGCAGGTCATAATCAGGATAATAAACAACCTGTCAGTTTGACCACAGGTGATGGGTTGGTGTTTTGCAGGTAAATTGTTTTCATTCCTTCACTCTGAGTCAGCTCCAGGCCTTAAAGTTGTTCCAGGAGTTTAACTCTTAGGAAATATCAAATAAAGCGTAGCAGTAGTGTTAATCAAACACACAAAAATAATGTTTTTTTGTGGGAAGGAAACTGCAGAATTAAAGTGCCTGAAGCTTTCTGTTGGTTTAGGTAAAAGTAACTTGTGATTAACTTTGTGCTTTTTGACAGATTTAAAGAGCTGAATGTAGATTTAAGTCATTTCATGACCTCAAAAATCAGGAGCCAGCCTTAAAAAACTCTGTTAACAACTCTTCTGCTGTCCAAATGTGAATATTAATCCTTCTAATTAACCCTTAGGTTTTGTCATTAGTTGTATCCAGCTTCTCCAACATTAATGTCTATGTTGAATGCTTTTATTAGGAGGGACCCCCGATAAGCCCTTCAGGGTTTTCTGGCTCCTCCTGCATGTTTCTTCTAAAGTTTGTGTTGAGTTATACTTATGCATTTACCTTTTATATCCTGGCTCTTGTTATTGAGCAGTATTTTTTTAGTTTTGTTCTTTTATATGTGAAATACAATATATAAAAAATAAAAAGTACATCTGAACATCACTCATTCAGTGTGATTTTCAAAAGCAGACTGAATTCTCTCCATCTCACATCTATTTTTTGATTCAGCCCCAAATTACACTGCTTCAGAAGAAAGTTCAACTCTCTCTGTGGCCCGAAGATAACCAAAACTCTACTTATCCTTGCTGCTGTGTTTAAAGACAAGGCATCGTTTTCATCATACTCAATTGAAAGACAATGCAGTTACACACGCCTTAGGTACTTCAATATTTTTATAAATGAATAAACCTGTTTCCATCTTCATACATGATTGCATCTGCAACTTCAGTCTGTTTTTCCTAAGTAACAAAAAATAATTGTTCCAGCTCCTTTCCATAAAACATGGTGCGTTCAAAATCAGATACCATCAGTATAACCAAAGTTTAATGAAACTACAAATATATGATCTGCAGTCTGTTTTTACTCCTGAAGTCTGGAGAGCTTCAACTGTTATGTTATATTTAACATATATTATCAACATAATTTAAGCGATACAAATCCTATCTCCATTATATCGTTTTTTAATCATAGGTTAGCCACATGGAAATGTCACCATTCATGACAAAGGATGAACAGTCACAGAGAGAACTGTTTGTTTCAGTCAGGATTTAGGCTTTACATCAAATATTACAGGATGTACATTTTCATAAGGAGTTCATATACAGTAGAGTGTATCTACGTCTATCTACAGTAGGGGGAACTCTCTGCACACAACCCACTTCCTCTTCAGCTGGACCTTTATTTTGAAAGGCTACTGGCGTCATCAGGAACACGTTCCTTTACGTGTCCCTACGTCTCTTGACGTGTGTGTGTCGTCGCGCTCTGACGGTATGTGGAAAGTAGCAATGTCGGAGGAGGTTGGAAAGGCGCTGCAGTCGGTGGTGGAGCGGGTGAACCAGGCGGCGGCACGCCGGCCTAAGGTAACCACAGCCCGGGAGAATCCTGCTGAGGAGCCCCGCTAACAGAGCTCCTCAGCCGGATTCACAAAGTGTCGCTGCGGCGGCACGACGCGTTATGTAAGGCTGCCAAACACCTCAACCTTTGGATAGGAGGCAGAGAGCTGCTGGCAGCACTTTCATAACAGCATGCATGCTCTGTGCGTGGTGAGCGTGATGTGCGGGGGAGCAGGAGGGGTCTGCATGCAGAGGAGCTGCGAGCTCATGATGTCGTGATGTGCATGTTGGAAGGATCTTCATCCACGCTTTGATCAGCCTGTCCTCACTTGAGCACGGACCTGCACAGGGAACAGGTCGCTCTTATCACGCACGGATCCTGCGTGATGCTGCTGCGTGAAGGTTGATATGTAGGTCAGAGAAGAAGCAGCAGCTCTGACATCTCCATCAGTTAGATCCTGACAGTTTGACGCATTGTGCTGCTGATCTCATGCTGATGGAGATGATAAATATGTGTGGGTGTGTGTGTGTGTCTCCCACAGACTCTTCCTGCTGTGCCTCCTCGCCTCGTCGCTGTCAGTAAAACCAAACCTCCAGACATGGTGGTGGAGGCGTACAGACAGGGGCAGAGGAACTTTGGAGAGAACTACGTGAGTATAGAGTTCAGGTGAAGCATCATGAAGGTTAAACTCAGAGAGGAGTGAAGAGACTAACCTCACCTGTATATCCTCACCAGGTGAACGAGCTGGTGGACAAGGCTTCAGACCCGCTGGTATGCTCACAGATTTATGAACTACACTTTATTCTTCTCCTCTGTCAGCCCATCATAACGCTCTCTCTGTCCTTTCTCTCTCCAGATCTTATCCTCCTGTCCCGAAATAAAGTGGCACTTCATCGGTCACCTACAGAAGAACAATGTCAACAAACTCCTGGGTGAGCGACAGTCCACCGTCCTGTTCTACCTTCACGTTTGTGATCCTCACACTGACTGTCTCTGCTCTCAGGTGTGCCGAACCTGTTCCTGGTGGAGACGGTGGACTCTGCGAAACTGGCCGACAAGGTGAACAGCTCGTGGCAGCGTCTGAGAGGATCTAGCATGCAGAGGTTAAAGATCATGGTGCAGATCAACACCAGCGGAGAACAGAGTGAGTGTAGCTGACTACATGTCTGTGAACAAACACACCTTCTGGTGTTCTCACCTGCGTCACCTGGTCTCTGCAGGTAAACACGGCCTTCCTCCAGAGGAGACGGTGAACACGGTGAAGCACATCGTGTCTCAGTGCTCCGCTCTGCACTTCTTAGGACTCATGACCATCGGACGCTACGGCTACGACCTCAGCCTGGGCCCTAACCCCGACTTTCAGGTACACACTTATCACGAGACAAGTCCTTTCAGAGGCTCTGGACTTAGCTGGTCTGCAGAGATGGAGGCTGCAGTTTCAGGACCACAGTAATAAAACTTAATCTCTATGACCCTTGCGTGGGTCACATTAGATGGGAAAGTGTGGTCCTCTGTTCTCCAATGTACTAGGTGCCATCACAAACAAAAAGGGTGCCAGATATCCAGTCTTGAATCTGCAGCCGCTGGGTCTGCAGACACATGCTGCTCAGATGGAGGGAGAGGAAGAAAGAAAAATAAACTGAAAAAGTAGAAACAGAAACTGAAGCTCATCAAAATTCTGAAAAATCAAACTAATCTCAGACTGAAACCAAACACATCAGCCGATTATTTTTGGCATGGTTTTGTTGGGGTCATAGTCCTGTTCATGTTCCTCTCCTGCAGATGCTCCTGAGTCGGAGACAGGAAGTGTGCGACAGTCTGAAACTTCCCATGGAGGACGTGGAACTCAGTATGGGCATGTCCACAGATTTCGAACACGCAGTGAGTATCTCTTTATTTAAAATGTAAACACCTACATCCAGTTTAATATCGACCAATCAGGTGTTAGCAGGCTTTGGTGTCTGCAGGAAGAACTGTCTGTATGGAGAGCAAAAGCAGGAGGAACATAATCCAGCATAATGACATCCCGGATCCCATGGTTGATAATCTGAGGAGGATTTATTTCTCTCTATAAACAGATATCTGCATGAAGAGCAGCTGACAATCTGTTCTAGATCAAACATTTACACTGAGACACAAATCTGCTTGATGCTGTGTCACTAAAGACAATCAGCATTTAGATTTCCTGACTTCCTGGAATGCATCAGAAATAATGGATCCCACCTCCATTCAACAAACAAATATTGTAAAAGTAGTTTTCTTCTCCTCTTGAGGACAGACCTGACAAAGATTTTTACTTTCAGCTACAACTAACCTGTAATTACAGATTATGCAGAAACATGTTGAATCTGCATCTCAGGGTCTGGATTTGAGTCTGAGAAGTGTTCTGGTCTCTGTTTGTAGTCTGAGTAGTATCAACCAATCAGGTGTCAGCAGGCTTTGGTGTCTGCAGGAAAAACAGTCTGTATGGAGAGCAACAGCAGGTGTTCTAGGATTCTGACATTCCGTGAAAAAGGTCAGACCTAAAAACATTAGTGTCTCTAATCCTCTTTCATAGACCTCCATTCAACAAACAAACATTGTAAAAGTAGTTTTCTTCTCCTCTTGAGGACAGACCTGACAAAGCTTGACTTTTGACTAAACTGCATCATGATGTTGTGATTTCAGCAAACTTAAGACCCATTAATTAAAAGAACATCAGTTTCTGTTTC
This sequence comes from Notolabrus celidotus, assembly GCF_009762535.1. Classification (NCBI taxonomy): domain Eukaryota; kingdom Metazoa; phylum Chordata; class Actinopteri; order Labriformes; family Labridae; genus Notolabrus; species Notolabrus celidotus. The sequence continues at coordinate 12,654,839 of NC_048282.1, read as the reverse complement.
GGGTTCATACCGCTGAAAGAAGCCAGAGTGAAGCCTCTGTGGAACTTACTGTTTACAGTGAAACTGAGACCCACCATAAAGAGATGCATTAATCAATTGAATATTAGTAGTTATTTGAGTGCTCTTAATATTTCCAATTTCCTCTGCATTTAAAGTTTTCAACTGTGGTTCAGTTGAACACTTTAATGTTTGAAGGTTCCTCTCAGTCTGTACATCACCCTCAGTATCTCTGATTCTAATGTTCGCCTGTGTTTCCTGTGTCACAGATAGAGGTGGGCTCCACCAACGTGCGGGTTGGCAGCATCATATTCGGTAACAGGGAGTATCCCAACAGTGCAGCCAACACTCCAAACCCCAGTCCAGCTCCCAGCCCGGCCCCCAGCCCCGAAAAAACCTCCAAGACGGTGTCAGAGGAGGCGGCCAAGAAGATGCAGCACCTCACCGTGTCGGGACAGTAAGAAGAAGAGCTCCTCTTCCTCTGAATCAGAAAGTCAAACTCTGCGAGTGGTGAGCAGGCAGTCTCCACAGAGCGAGTACAGCTCTGAGCTCAGCCTCATTTTAAAGTGTGTTTGATTAACCCTCCTCTCACTGAGCTCGTCTGATCTTTTTTAACAGTAACGTGTCACTAACCTGTAGCTCATGGAAATCAGAGTCCATATGAAGGTGATAGTGAGGATGTGTTTGATGTTTTCTACCTGACCCGACATGTGACCGTGCAGAAACGTGACGTCCAGCTGTGTGCTGCTTTTGTTGTACAGACAGAGACTTGGTTTAATAAATCATCGATCCCTTTATAACGACACACGTACGTGCGTTTGGTATTGTTTTGGTACGGTGTGTGTGTCAGATCTTTATTCTTGATATGAACAGAGTGAGTGTTTCTGTGTCTGTGCTGTGATTAGTGGAGATGAGCGAGGCAGTGAGGATCTATGCAAGGTGTTGACTTTGTGTTGCAGGAGGTTTAAGATGTCAGCAGGCATCTGTGTGTCTGTCAAATCAGATTAAAGACCCGAGCTTGGACGTGTTGACGCAGAGTTTACAGCTGAAGCCGAGCAATAAATCTAAGTGTGGAAAAAGCTGCTGTGTGTTTCTTAAAGTCACGAATAACACCAGAGACTACGGACGCCTTAAATAAGAGTGTTTATTGAGCACATGGAGGTGATAAAGATAATCTAACACATTCTGCAGCAGGAGGTGAACTGAACCGGGAGAAGTACCGTGTTTAAAAAACGCCTGTTTGATAATAAAAAGTTCTTCCTCCTCATGAAGCTGAATCCTTTATCAAAGAGAGAAATCTGAGCGAGGATCAGAGACTGAATAAATACGTTTATGGACACTGAGGAGACGAAACACTCGCAGACTTCATTCAGTGTAAAAAGTTTTAGAAAATGAACAGCTGCACGTTTTATTTACAACAAACATAAACCCTATCCTCTCACAGAGTCTCTACAGAACAGCCCTAAAGCAGGAAAACAAGCCGTCGACTATTTACACTGAGCAGGGGGGGCGTCAGCTTCAAGAAGAGATCGTAAAGAGTTCATACACAAACATCAGAGCTCTGAATGCTGCTGTACAAACAGGACTCAGTGTGATATGAAGAGTTTGTGTTTATATGTAAAGTATTAATTTACTCCTCATTATCCTTCATCCTCACTGAGCTTTCGCCATCAGCTGATGAAGAAGCAGTTCTGAGTAACCATCACCTGGTACAGGTGTAAAGCTTCCTGTGACTTCAGGCCTGCTGGATGAGGAGGGGTGAATGTTTAAAGCTCTGTTACGATCCGTGCGAGGTTCAGCTCCAGGTAAGAGCAGGAGGTTATTAAAGTTCAGAAACGTGAGTGAAATCTTTCAATCCAGGAGGAAACACAGGGCACGAAACAGCACACCTGTACAGTTTAAGTCCCTTAGCTTAGCTTAGCTTTCACATCTGACTGTTCATCCTCCTGTCAGGGGCCTAAGGAGGTCAGCCCCTGCTGTCCTTAGGTGAACTACACCTGCACAAGGCTGACAAATACAGACCTCCTAACTACAGGTGCTTCAGAGTGATGAGCTTGTCTTTGGACTGATGGAGAAGCCCATGCATGCACAGAGAGGCTCCCACCTGAGCAGGGATTCAAACCAGCAGCCCCGCACCTTGTAAAATAAAACAGCCCTGTGAGGTATTTCTATCATGGCTTCATGTCAGATAAGATTCAGAGCTCCAAACTGAACAGGTATGAGTTTCATGATTCCTGTGAAGGTTAAAGGCTTTAAAGAGGATGAACGTGGAGTCAAAGTGAAGCAGCTTTAAAAAGACGTGAGGAAGCTGTGTGATGTTTATGAAGTGAGGGCTTTAGATGAGTCAGGTGTGTTTAGGATTAAAAAACTGACAAACAACAACAGAAACATAAAGTCATGAAGCAGACATGCATCCAAACATTTCATTTACTCCAAACAGAGTTCACCTCAGCTGAGAACTCGTGTCAGAGGATCAAAACTCGTCTCCATCCGAGCTTCAAAGCAGTTTTGATCAGCAGAAAATCATCCTGTTATCACCGGAGACGAGCTCTGTCATCCTGAGATTACGAGATAAATAAACAGAGCGATAAATAAACAGCTGAGATGAACTCATAATCAGAGGAAGACGGAGTGTATAGACGTGTGGATGCAGGTCTGCTCAGGGCGTCTTCTCAGTAAACTAGTAGGTTATTACATCTTTTAAACAATCTTCAGTTTGCTCCTGTCAGACCTTAAAAAAAACTCAGGTGACCTCAGGTGACCTGTGTATCTAATGGTTCAGCACAAGAGATAAAAACAGGTAACAAGTCCAGAGTCAGCAGGAACACGAACAGAGAGGCAGCTGGTGTCACTAACGGAAAATAATACAGATCTAAAAGATGTGGAGGGAGAACGGGTCACCGGATCGATACCTGCCGCTGTGAGCGGCTCAGCGCATCGAGTATGGCTGATAATCAGACCTCCGTCTCCTCCTGGTCATCGGTAGACACATCTTATCGCCGTCTCCGAATGTTAGACCAGTTTCTTGGCCTCGAAGAAACTCTTCAGGTGCTTCATCTGCCAGATCCCCGTGACAATCAGGATGAGCGTCTGAGCGATGGACCACCAGAGGACGCGCTGGTTGGTGCTCTCGCTTGTCATACGGAAACGCTCCTCACGGTACTGCAGAGGACACAACACACAACACACAACACACAACACACAGTCAAGTCTGTGATTCAACACAAACGTTACCTGTCACCTCTCACAGGTGAGCATGTTACCCACCCTCTGGTAGTTCTGCTCCTTCTGGATCTGCTCCACCTGGTCCAGCAGCTGCCTCACCCTCAGCTGGAGCTCAGTCAGTTTGTCTTTGGCTGCGATCTCAGGGTAGTTGTTGGTGTGTTCTCCCACCTGGATGTCCAGGTGGACTCTCTGAAACACAGAATCAGAGTGTTTAAGGTCCAAAGAGAAGATGTCAGCTGTTTTTGATTAGAAAGAGGCTCAGAAGAACTCGCTGCAGGAATCTGTCTGCAGTCTGAATCACTGAACCAGTCATGGAGCAAAGAGAAAGCACCTGCACCTTCCTCTTTCTGACAACACTGGAGCGTATTCAAACATTAAAAGCTCTGCATACACCTCCACCTCCCTGTAGACTGTGTTCACGTTTATATTCTAGTTTTAGAGACTAGATTGAATCCACTGACGACAAGTCAAACTAAAATGATATCTGCATTTACAGCAGGTTAAAACAATCATTCAGACTCTGCAGATGGAGAGTTTCAAATCACCTGAGGTCACAGAGCTGGCATTCTGAAGTGAGGGTCCAGTTTAATGAGACTAATCATTGTGCAACTCCTAAACTATGATAGTGAACATGATTCTAAGCCAGCATGTAGAAACTGTGATGAAACTGGTTCTACAGACTGGTGTTTGTGGTGCAGCAGAATGTAGAAACTCTCAGAGCTGATTCAGTGTCTTTGACTACTGCCTGAGGTGAAACTGAGCCTGAAAACTAGTCTGACTAGGACCAGGTGAGCCTGTGGTCACAAACATCCTGAGGACCGATTCTCTGCAGGGGGGGGGGGGGAGTCCTGTTCAGCAGGTCGACCCACTGCAAGAAACCATTTTGAGTTTAAAAACCTGCAGGGATCTTTGGTGCAAAACATGACATAATAACATGATAACGTGCTACCATGCTGAAATAATAACATGATAACATGCTAACATGCTGATTTAATAACATGATAACATGCTAACATGCTGATTTAATAACATGATAACATGCTAACATGCTGATATAATAACATGATAACATGACAAAACATGATAACAAATGATCACATGATAACACATGCTAACATGAAAACATGCTAAGATGATTACACATGATAACATGACAACACATGCTAACATGCTAACATGATAACAGGTCAGATTGTTAGAGAGCAAGGGTTTTGTTGGTACCAGTTTCCCTCCTGCAAACAGAGCCATCTTGGTGGAGTTGGAGTGCAGACAGATCTGATGTTCTCCAGGAGTGTGAGAGGTGAAGGTGAACCGCCCGTCTGAGCCGTACTGACGGGACAGGATGATCTGAGAGAGACAAACATCTTTAGGTTCTGTCCACAGGTATACAGGTGTGTGTGTGTGTGTGTGTGTGTGTGTGTGTGTGTGTGTGTGTGTGTGTGTGTGTTTACAGCAGCTCCTCCTCTGTCCTCACCTTCGTGTCTGGATCTTTGATCTCCACATGCATCCCCAGGCCGGGCGTGGCCGGGAGGAAGGAGCCGCTCTGTTTGTCCCACAGCTGAGTCCGGTACTTCCCTGTGAGAGGAGAGCAACGAGGAGGAGAGACGTTATAAGAGAGACATCATCGTTCAGAGTAGAGTAACTCAGCTTTAAAGCTCACACATATGTTTGTTTATTCATCACCTTACTGTGTTCTTGTTTTTAGCCTCGCTTGTTTACTCTTTTTTATTTTTCATTCATTTTGTCAGATCAAAAGAAAGACGGCATCGTGGATTTGACTTTCAAAATGATGCTTTGCAGTAATCACCATTTTAAACACAATAAAAGATAAAAGATTGGTGTTTGGGTTGTATCTATTTGTTTATAATGTGTATCAATAATATTTGAATCAGTGTTTTTGACAACATGTTTTTATTTTAAGTTAGTGGCCGGGTAATAAGTGGGATAATGTATGGTTAGCAGGTTGTTGTCTCACCCTGTCGGGATTCTTTTTCCCAGAACAACCTGCTAACCATACATTATCCCTAACATATTGATTGGCTGCTGTAAACATTCATCATTCAGTGCATGGCTCAGATTTATAAGGTAAGTATCTGAGCACAGGGTATTGTTTCACATGGAACAGGATGTTTACTACAAGACAGGTGCACAATACAGGTGCACAATACAGGTGATCACTTCATGGAAGGAAAAGGACAACTAAAGAGACCTCATACAGGGAGCTCTGTGGCCTGATGACAGAAAGCGTTAAACACACACAGGTAAGATGTTACCTCTCACTATGAAGAGAACACACATTAAATGTGAAGAGACTGAACAGGTCAAACTGAGCTGTGTAATAACGCTGTAACTACCCTGTGTGTGTTTATAACACCGTTTAATTCTCTGCAGCATCTCTGCTGCAGCCAGCTGTTCGCCTGCGCTGCTAGTTAGCTACCTCATGCTATAACACCTAACACCTCATCTTACCGATCACCATGGTCTCATCCGGGATCTCCTCTATGAAACATTTCTTCTCCGTCTCTCCGATGTGGAAGTAGAGCGCCCGGGCCGGATAAATCCAGGCTAGCGTGAAGAAGAGAGCAGCAGAGACGGAGAGCATCATGGAGCCTCCTTCAGCCTTCAGCACAACGAGCCGTGATGCTGCAGCCCGATCACGTCATCACGTCATTACCCACTGCGGAAGAAGGAAGGGGATTTCCTGAGAGAGAGGCTCAGCTGGGCCCTCAGTGCAGTCTGTCAGGTAACACTAACGCGCACCGTTTTGTCTTCTCTTCTTTTGATATGACATATGCTCAATATTAAATAACAGTAAATTATTTTAAATAATCTAAAAATTAAGAAATAAAAATAAAAGAATCAAGAAGGTCTTTTAGATGATTCATTTAGGCTGACAACTTTGATACTACCGAAATAAGTCAAAGTTTTAATTATAAATCTTATTTCTTTATTTTAATATAATTTCAATTTTTCACTGTTTACATTGTTATCTGCCATTTAGCCTGTTTTAGTGTTTGCATAATTTGTTTTGTCTATTTCTTTGTAATTCCTAGCCTTTTACTCATGTTTCTAATTTACATTTAATTGATTTGTTTATTGGGCCTGCACGAGATTAGACAGGTAGGCCCAATGTGATTGCTATATGTCTCAGTAAGTTAGAGAATAAATGTTGCATCAGACAATAATGAGTCACCATAAAACTATTTCACCTCTTCACCAAGCCATCATTTAAATACAATTTATTCTTAACTTGCAGTATTTGTTTTCATATTATTTTAATCAATGAGAAATACTTCAAAGAAAACATTATCAGTCTGTGAACACAAATCAAAACAGGATTTTAAATACAGATTTCTATGGAGGTCCTGAGAGGACATGCGTCCACACATTAATTTAGTCTGCTGTCCGGTGATAACAAGTTCATTAGAGATGTTTTCTCAGACCCAACTTCATCATCTTGTCATTGAGATAACAAAGCTGGTTTTCCCTTTATAAAACCCTAGTCACTGTGACAGACAGGACCCCAACATTCAACCATGCCACTGTCTGTATGAGCACAGTAAGTTAAGACTACTTCTGTGTTTGTGTTTAGAAACTCTGATGTGATCATCTGACTTTTACATCATAAGATCACCAGAATTGTTATCTAAGGGGAAATAATTCCATATCTGAAGAAAACAGCTGAAATGTTCATGTTCTCAGGGGAGAATCGAGTAATTAGAATGTATGAATGATGAATATGAGACCTGTTTGAGAAGATTTATGTGCACACACAGGTATAGGTTTACATGTTTCCTCTGAAATAAGACTTATCATTAAATCCATCATGATTCAAAACAATAAACTTGTATAGATGCATGTTTGCTTTGTGTTCTGTAGGTTTGGTTAAAGAGATATAACAATCATAAAGGATACATGGGTCAAAATGATACACAGAACTAGCTTAATAACCCTCTTTATTATAAAACCTCTTATTGCATCACATTTACTTAAATAAAGTCTTGTAATGTTTGCAGAGGTGTCAAGTGACAAAGTACAAATACTTTGTTGCCTTACTTAAGTAGACATTTGGGGTATCTATACTTTACTGGAGTAATGAATTTGATTGTGGTTGGATGAGAGGTGTAAACATGATACATTAACATATTAATATAACATTTTCGTCATTATGGCCTTTAGAAAAATAGTTTTTTGTGGGAGGTAGGGTAGTGCACAATAGGCCCCTGTGGCGCAGCCTGAGCTTTTGTCCTTAATGGCATTTTTTCCTCTTATCCTACTTTTACTTTTATACTTTAAGTAGTTTTGAAACCAGTACTTTTACACTTTTACTTGAGTAAAAAGCTTGAGCTGATACTTCAGCTTCTAAAGAAGTCTATTTAAACCTCAGTTTTTATACTTCTACTTGAGTAATGAATGTGAATACTTTTGACACCTCTGAATGTGTCAGAGTCTACCCAGCTCAGGAGGAAGTTGTTTGTGTTTCCTGAGAGCAAAACACGCCTGACAGGCTGAACTCAGGGCATTAACAATCTGAGCATTTCCTGAGCTAACAACAGTCTCCAGCCTCAGTCCTGACAGGTACCATCAGAACCCCTTTAGCGGGCTCAGCGTTAGAGGATATCTGAACAAAAGGAGGCAGGATGTCTCTCAGAGGAGTCGCAGCTCGCTGAAGTTGGTCTGTGTTTCTGTCAGTCTCCTCGGACCTCAGTTTATCAGCCACATTGACCCAGCTAGCTCTGAAGCTAAATCGCTAGCTAAATCAAATTAGCCACTTTACTAACGTTAGCACAACAGCTAACTGCGTGTTTATGATAGACAGGTGTGCTACCTGGTATTCCACCTGGTACTCCACCTGGTACTCGGACAGTAACACCGAGGACTGATTTAAAGGTGAGTGTGGTTTTATCCTTTGAATGCATCGTTAGCTTTGTGCTGAGCTCAGGTGTTATTCTGTCTGTAATCATGTTAGCTTATATTATATTAAACTCTTATTATTGATCAGATCAGCTGATTCATGTGACAGGTGATGGGTTTGAAGGTGTGCTCGAGCATCAAACAGACATAGATCAACCTTTGAGCCTGTCTCGAGCTTTGTACCTCATGGTACCCGAGATGACGTCATGTTTTCCTCCGTGCAGAGACACCTGTGTTCCTGGTCCTCAGGTCAGGTACGGGGTCCGGTGGTTTCTGGGACACTAAGGACAGTGTGAGCCCTTCAGGTCAGAGAGGTGAGGGGGACACCTGAAAACATACAGGGCCAGGGGTATATGGAGGAGAGAAGTGAAAGTGAAAGGCGTGTGAAGCTGTGCCATGTGTCTATCACTGTCAGGTGATCGAGTCACTTCTTTAAAATCCACCTAACTTACATACCAGGAACATTTTACATCTAAAGACACTGAAGTTAGTATCTTGTCCGATGCTTCAGCTGTTAGAGAAAGAAAGAAGTCCTGATCCAGAACCGCTAGACCTCTCAGATCTGGACTAGGTCATTCTAGAGAGCCTTCAGTTTCTAGAAAACAGTGTCACATTTTTAAACCTTTATTTTATTTGTTTTAAATCAAGAAAGGGTGAAAACTTCCCAAACTTAGTAAAAACATGGAGTTAAAGCTGCTGTTGGTAGTCACAGAGTAAACATCTGTTCAGAGAGAGGGAATGTCAACACTATCCCTCCCAACCAGATTTCCTCTTAGCCCCCCAACACAGATAAGCGTGTGCAGTCATATAGTGCTGGACTAACCAATCGGTGGACATAGTAGGGGCCGCCCCTTAACCAATCAGGACAGAGGATTGGAGATTAGCTATGATTGATCCGTCATAACGGGAACGAGGTGAATAATAACATTGCTTGATACAAAGGCATTGGAAGACACAGAGATTTCGCAATTGTCTCAAATTACTTCACTTACCGATGAGTACCGATGGGCATTATGACCTTTTCTCCAAACCCAGCAGAAAAAAAGTAAAACATTTTACACCATTCCTACCAACAGCAGCTTTAAGATGTGCAAGTTCTCATAAAAACACTAACGTCACATTTTATGTTTAAATGGGGTAGAACATTACATTTTTTTAAAGGTGCATATTTTATTGTTTCAATCTGATCATCACTATTAGCGATAATCTTAGAGATGAAGATTTTATAAAAGTCACCAAAATGACATCCAAGATACTCTCTAGAAGGATATAATATTCACCTTCACATTTAATGTGACAGACATTTTAAAAGTCTGAATCTCTTCTGTCATCTTTTGGCAGATGTAAAATAAATACATCTCTGAGATGAGAAAAGGTTAATTTCCTAGGTGATGTCAGGTAATTTCAGGTTAGTCAAGTCAAATTATTTTAAGAGTACTTTTAAAAACAACACGTGTTGACCATAGTGCTGCACAACCAAGGAGACAACAAAGACAAAAATCACAGTAACAGAGCACTTTTTTACTTACATTAAATGAATATAGACTATAATACTAAATAAAATGAGATTATAATAATTTAGAGCCTGCTAAAGGATAAAACCAGGAACGGTACTATTTGAAGACCGGCTAGACCATTTAAGAGACGGTCAACTTAGACTGAGGCCACTGAGAAGAGATGAGTCTTAAAGATGTGAAGAGACTGAGCAGGTCTGCTATGGACGGGTCGACTGTTCCAGGGTTTAAGAACAGACAGAGCAAATACTCGATCACCTCTGTTCTACAGTCTAGATCTCAGGATCTAAGAGCAGGATCAGACAGATGAGTAGGTGCCAATCCATTATAAATCTTAAAAAGAATACAATTTAAAAATCAATCCTAAAACTGAGAGGTGTTAGGTTGTCACTCTTTTTTAGACTTGAAGCAGCATTTTGTACAAACTGGAGATGCTGCAGAGACATCTGACCCAAACATCACAGAGTGACAGTACTCCAGCCTCCATGTGATGAAGGCATGGATCACTCTTTGAGACATTGGGACTCAGATAAGGTTTAACCTGAGCTAAAAGTCTCAGCTGGGAAATAAACAGGAGATCTGATAATCAAAATCACACCAAGACTTGTGACTGATATTTGTGGGCAGCTAGAGATCCAAGCAGCTGCACAGTCATCCAGAAGGTTGTGTTGATTAAAAAATAAAATAAAATAAATCATGTTAGTAAAAGCATTTGTGCTTTGATGTTACATAATCAGTTTGCTGAGGGATCCATGTTCATAGAGGATATTCATCATTCTCTGCCTCTTTAAAGAGGAAGCAGTGTTATGTCCCAAATGGTTTCCAAACTAAGCTGGTGTCTGTAAGCTAGCATTAACCTAACAGCAGCAGTTGTGGTCTGTCCATGTCACTGGATTAATTACACTTTCACAGTTTTTCTGAGGTCTGTTCAGTTAGTGTGTCATGTGTGCTGCTGCAGGTATGATGGTGGATTTAAATACTGTTTCAGGTGAGACCTTGATGAGAGCGGCGAGCTCAGAGACATGAATGACAAGGATAAGGGTGTCATGATGAAGGTGGTGAGATGGCAGAGTTCACATCTTCTGTAACTTCAGTTATCTCACTTATTTAACTAGTGAAAAAATTTAAGAGTGATCCATAAACAGGAAAATACACAAGTAAAAAAAAGACTTTAGTCAGACTAAGCCTAACAAGTAAAGGACATTTCTAAAATGATACATATAAATTCACTTTAGATGCATGTAACAGACAATGGTGATTTCAGGTGAAGGAGCAAACAGGACAAAGCCTCCTCCTCCTGTTTATCAGAGTCCTTAATGAGGGCAGATTGAGCTCACCTGTGTCTCATTGACTCGAGCCAGCGGAGGTGTGCATGTTGTTCCTCCTCATCCCTGAGCTCAGAGAGATCATTAGAGATGTCTGCAGCTATCAGAGAGATAAGGGACTCTGCTGCTAAAAGAAACCGGTTAGAGAGAAAACCACTCAGGGCAAAATGAGTCCTGGAGGTCTCAGACTGAGGATGTCAGTCCAGACACTCTCACCCAAACATACCTGCAGCTCCTTCTTGATCCTGAGGTGATCTCAGGCTGAATGTTAAACCCCTCTGTGTGTTCTGGGTCTACCTACCTGCTGGGTCTGGGTTACTGAGTTTTTATTCAGACAGCACCAAAATTACCTGAGGACACTATACAGAGCAGGTCCAGAGTGTGCTCTTTATTCTAGTATTATCTTATAGTATAAAGATCAGACATGAATCCACCATGAGTAAGAAAACCTCTTCCAATTGGCAGAAACCTCAAACAGAACCAGATTTAGTGGAGACCAGAGAGCCGTTGAGACCATGATGGGATGAGGAAGTGGGATTAAGGCGAACACACCTGACCCTAAAATGATGCAGAGTAAATAATGTGCATGTGTTTCCTGCAGGTATGGTGCAGCCTCAGCCGGATGGCCCCATGCAGTGGGAGATGTCCGGGGAGGACAGTGGAGGGGCCCTCAGGGTCCCACCAGAGCTTGCCTCCAATGAAGTGGTGACCAGGTTACTGGGAGACAACCAGCAGCTCAGAGGTATGAAATGTTCCCATAATAACAATAATAATAAAACTAATAATAATGATAATAATGATGATGATGATGATTAATAATAATAATTATTATAATGATAATATAATTATTAATAATGATAATAATACTATTATTATTATTAATAATACTAATAGTAATGATAATAATAATAATAATAATAATAACAATAATAATAATAATATTGATATTATTATCATTAATAATAATAATAATAATAATAATAATAATAATAATAAAAAGTTAAGTTTAGTCATATTTCCCTCCTCTCAAACTTCAGTATATTTCTGTCAGAGCTGGAATCAAACTTTTCAAAGAATCCAGAAAACAGAAGAAACACTTCAACAACAGTCAGTGTTCCCAAAAATATATTTGAATGAATGATGTGTTAATAACTAATGTGTTTAAGTGGACAGGATTAAATTAGAGGCATTGTTGATTTTATCTCACAGAAAAATGTTGCCAGTGAAGAAATAAATTATTTTGGTTAATTTTTTTGCATTTATTTGATGTTTTTTATTATTATGTATCTATTTTTCTTTTATTATTATTATTATTATTTATTGTTTTTATTTCATTTTATTTAACTTTATTATTGATTATTTCATAATTGATTTATTTTATTTATTTTTTTATTTTTATTTTATGTCACCAAAGTTGGTTTGGTATCGTGGAGTGCAAAGTGATATAGATCTGACCTTTCACATTAGTTGACCGTTACTAACATTAAGCAACAGAAGCGTATTTATAGCTTGCGACATGAGTATAACACACAATATTATATCCAGTTTATTCAAATGACTTAAATTTACTCTTTCCAAATAACAAATAAAGAAAAAGAAAACTTTCAATAGTTTAGTGTGAGCAGTTTAAATAAATCTCAGTTGGGCCCTTCTCTTGATAAAGACCATGGGGATGAATGCAACATGTAAACTCATATAGAAACACCTTGCAGCTCTTTATCTAAACAAAATGCTCTTAAGTTGTTTCTCTCGAGTCCAAGAAGTCTCAACATGAATCTGCTGAGTCAGAAGAATCCTCTATATTTAGCTTCTTATCACATTTTCACTTTCCTCCCCGTTTACTTTCATCCCTCCGTCCTCCAGAGGCTTTAAGGCGGAGCAACCTGGCCCTGCGTCAGCGCTGCGAGGAGATGGAGGGATGGCAGCGGAGGACGAGAGAGGAGCGAGAGTTTCTCAGCTGTCGTTTCCAGGAGGCCAGGGCGCTGGTGGAGCGGCTGGCCCAGGAGAACCACTCCTTACAGGGCTTAGTGAACGGACCAGCACCCCCCTCCTCCTCGCCCTCCTCCTCCTACTTGTCAAACCAGTGCTGCAGCTCGAGTCAGACCGAAGAGCTGCAGGGACGCCCAGCCAGGAACGGACCGCTGGACGGACCTCAGGTCAGACACACACACACACACACACACACACACACACTCACACTCACACTCACACTCACACTCACACACACACTCACACTCATACACCCAGGCTCCTCATTATGTTGATGGCTTTCTTTGGTTTTGTATCTGCTGCTCGTACGGCACAGGTTTGGGTCTAAGAATTCACCTATCTGTTAGATTTGAATGTCATTGGTTGAATTAAGATTACTAACATGTTATTAGAGAGAAAGTTTGAGACATTTTCTAATCCATGTCCAACCAGCAGTGTGAGCAAACATGAATTCATCAAGTCTGTAAAGAGATGTGGCGCTACGTTAAAGGTGCTGCAGAGGATTCACGCTCGAGTTGTAAACTGTCATTATTTGATATTGAATCATCATATTTCTGTTCTGTTTCAGACTCTGGATCAGCGGGACAAGAAGAGAGTGGAGGAGACGGATCGCCACACACAGACTACGCCCCCACGCAGCCTGGTACGATGGCACTGGTCGTGGTTGTTTTGATTTCTGCTGTATTTGTTGATTTTGTGGCCTAACCCGTGTGTCCGTGTGTTTAGGGCGATGCCAGTGTGCATAGCTCCCTGAGTAGCGCCCTCCTCTCTCCCCCATCCTCTCTCCCAGAGGTGTGGGGGGAGAATGGCCAGGTGAGGCTGCTCACTCTACCTGCTGTCCACTAATTAGATCCCTGGCACTAAATCTGTGGGCGCCTTTGGTTTAATGCTTCACCCCTCACCCCTCACCCCTCACCCCTCACCCCTCACCCCTCACCCCTCACCCCTCACCCTCACTGGACTCAGACGGAGGTTTGAAGTCCTGACTTTCTGCTCGGATATAAACTTCAGGATGTGAGGGTCAAACTTTAAATAAGAAACCTGGTTCTGATGGTCGCAGCTGAAGAGTTAAGAGCTCCTCCTCATTTCTCTCTCTGTACATCCGAGCAGAACTGTTGGATTTGATTCCAGAAATGAGTTTAGCTTTGAATGGAGCCTAAACACGCAGCTCTAATCCACCACACCTCCTCCCTTTAGCACCCCTCGTTACCTCCTGTCTGTGTTCTTTTCTTCCTCGGTGGAAACTCTGATTTTGCTTCTGTGTCTGCACTAGAAAAGGTGAACATGTTCCACCTCTGTCCTCCCCCTCCTGTCACCCCCTCATCTGCTCATCCCTAATCTTCTCTCTCTCTCTCTCTCTCTCTCTCTCTCCCTCTCTCTCTCTCTCTCTCTCTCTCTCTCTCTCTCTCTCTCTCTCTCTCTCTCTCTCTCTCTCTCTCTCTCTCTCTCTCTTTCTCTCTCTCTCTCTCTCTTTGCAGCCTGTCGAAGGTGCAAACGACTTCCTGCAGCTGCTGAAGAGCCACAAAGAAAAGCTGGAGGAAGGGATGAAAGAGCTGAGGAAGAAGAACGAAGAGATGGAGAGGGAGAGGGAGGAGGGAGAGAAAGAGAAAGAGCGAATGAGGCGCTGCATCGACCAGCTACAAGGAAAACTGGCCCGGGCACACGTAAGAAACTGAGCAGCACACAGGTGAACTGAGCCCGGGCTCAGGTTAGAGACAGGTCAGGTGACTACCATGCAGGAAATCAGGGAGGACTCACACTCAGCCGTGGTTACTGAACACTACAGGGAGAACAACCACGGGAAACAGTGTATAGAAGTGTTGCTGAAGCAGCCGTACAGAACTGATATATTTGATTATTACTCCAAAATTCCACAGGATGCGTTGCGTTACGTCGCGCAGCTGATACGTTCCCATTCTAATCAATGCTCTAGTGTCCAGAGGGAGCGCCGTGGCACGTCTCAGCTCTGCCAGAGTAACACTTCCAGCAAGGGTCAATCTACACAGAAAATAACGACCTGGATAGGAAGTCAGGCACAAGGATCACATGCAACATCCGCTAATTCAGAAATACTCATTGATTATGGATGTAAGATACAAACAGCCACATATCAGTGATCCAGGTCGACTATAACAGGACTTTAAGATGATAACTGTGTCAGAAGGTAACAGGACAAAAAAATAGAGCAGAATTATTCATATTAAACTCATCTAACCCTGCAAAATCAAAACTTTATAGGTATGCAGCATACTCAGTGATGATTAAAGCACAAAAGTAATGGAATACTCTCCACATGAGCAGTAATGCAACCACAGAAAGGCTCTGTAACCTGTTGTTTGTAAGTAGTTACTGGACCCAGCTGATCCTGGCTGCTCTGAGTTTGTGCTACGTTCCAAACACGCGTCCTGTGGAGCAGGGTGCAAGCCCTCGGACAGAGCAAAGCTGTGTCACTGGCGGAACGCGGCGCACACGCATCCTGTGGATTTTCAGGGTTAGAGAGTGATCATCAGGCTGTTTAACCCTTTAAATACTCATCTCTGCTCTCAGCACAGACTTTATTAAAAGTCTAAGCTGTATGATGTGAGTGAGGAGGTTTCAGATACAGACTGATCAAACAGGAGGAACAAACACCATCTTATGAAACATGTTCATTTAAATAGACTCCAGCTGCTTTGATATTTTAAAGCTTCTTTGTTAACATTTGAATTCCAGCTTTAGATACCTGATGTAGGAAACATTAAAGTCCAGCTCCTCACTTCTTAAACTCACACCCCACTGCAGAGGTTCACTCCTTCTGTTGTCTTCCCCCGGTAGTCCGTCTCTCTTTATGAGACATTGAGCTGCTTGTGAACATCTTGTCTGGTTGTAGATTCGGACAGATAGAGAGTTATCTTCCTCCTCTGTGATCTAAACTCATGTATGAATGTTTTTTCAGGCGAGCAACATAACTGAAGAGGCGGTTCCTCATCGCTCGGAGGCTCAGCACTCCTCAGACTGGTATGAGGTGTTTCTGCTGCTGATATCAAACACACGATTAACACTAACACACTGAGCTTTATGTTTTTAACCAAATTAAACTTAAAGAGCGAACTGTCCCTTTAACTGAACTGTTAATCTACTGAAACAGAGAGGACGGAGAACGGCATGCTTTATAATCCTGTTCTTCTGCCTAATACAATCCTTCCAATCTCTTTCTCCCCCTCCTCCTCTTTCTTTTCCTCCCCCTCCTCCTTCTCCTCCTCCTCCCCTTCCTCATCATCCTCTTCCTCTTCCTCCCCCTCCTCCACCCTCCTCCTCATCTGTCTTCCTCCCCCTTCCTTCTGCTCCTCCTCCTACTCGTTTCCCCCCTCTTCCTCGACCTCCTCCCCCTCTGTCTTTTCCTCTTTCTCCTCCTTTTCCTCCTCCTCATGTATGTCTTACTTCTCCTCCTCCTCCTTCCTCTGCCTCCTCCTCTTCCACTCTCTCCTCTTCCTTCCTTCCTTCCTTCCTTTTCCTTCTCTTCTCCTCCACCCTGTCCTTTTCCCTTACTCACCCTCCTCCTCCTCTTCCTCTCTCCCTCCTCTTCTTCCTCCCCCTCTCTCTCTCCTCTCTCTCTCCGTTTCTAGCTCTAGCCTGGCTAAACTCACAGAGCAGCTTCAGGCCACACAGGGCAGGTGAGCCCTCGCTCTGTGTGGCTCCTCTCTCACTGTCTGCACGTTTTCGCTGTAACTTCTGCATGCCTGTTTCCTCCATCACTTTACTTTCTGTGTTGTTTGATTTGTTCTGATCTTGTAAATCAGAAACCTTTACTTTGTTGCGGTTTTATTCACACGTCTGTGATTTGTAACGTTTACATCCATACTCTTCTGTTATGTCTGTGAATGATCTGAGGCGTCTTCACGTCGTCGTCTGTGTCTTCATGAAAGGGTTAAAAGCTGTCTGTTGGGATATAATTTTAGTCTGTTCAGAGGAGTAAGATAAATAATGTGTGAGGTATTTGTGGACGACGTTGTCTGAGACAAAAACTGAACCAAAAATATCTCAGACGGTCTGAAGTTCAGGAAGAGAGAGGCAGAGATCCACTCGGGATGTTTCTTCTTTAAGTTTTAGTTTCAGTACAGCTCAGATTTAATTCATGTTTCTGAAAACTTTAAAATAAATAGGAAGTTTAAAAAAGGGGATTTAAACTAGGTTAGGATCAGCGTCAGACTGAGAAGGGAGTTAATGATCCTGGAGTCATAGCTTTAAGAAGAAACATGTCAAAGGTAAAATCTTCATGAAGGTTTCACTCTGAACTCAGACGTCTGAAACAACTCGTGGACGTCTTTTTCTTTTGTAAAAGACACAAAGATTTCAAAGAAAGCTACAAAAACAGTGAGTTTGATTTAATCTCTTCTTCATTTTGTCTGTTCTGTGAACACTCTACAACAGATTAATCACAAACAGTGTTCTTTTAGTTTCATACATTAGATACAAAAATTTCTTTGCATTTAGGAGGGGAAATTATCAAAACATGAAACAACTGAAAGACTGAAGCACAGCTTATGATAATCAGTCAGTCTGAAATGAGACTGACCTGAAGACGTGAGGTTGTGATTTATGAAACCTCAGTTTAACGAAGCTGTTCCTTCTGCAGGCATCGTGAGCTGGAGGAGAAGCTGGATTATCTGCAGAAGAGTTCAGCTCAGCGGGACAGAACTGAAGCTCTGCTCAAACAGAAGGACAAAGACTGTGCTCAGGTAGGATTCAACTTCTAAAATCTCTCAACTGATGAAGTGCTAAAGTCACAGCCTCACTCTCATGTTTCTGCAGATGGCGAAGGACTGCGAGGCTCTGAAAGCTCAGGCTACGTCTCTGCTGGCAGAGCTGAACGAGAGGCAGAGCTGTCTGGACAAAAGTGAACACGAGCGCAAAGTGATGGAAGAAAAGTGAGTCCTTACATTGCCTCAGCATGGACGTCAGAGCGTGTCTAGGTCTCTCTGTGCTCACCTGTGTCTGTGTTCACTCCGCTCAGGCTGTGCAGTAAGGTGAAGGGGCTGCAGGTGGCAGAGCGGGACCAGGAGCAGCAGAGGAGGCAGCACCAGGTCGCCATGGACAAACTGCTGCTGCAAACACAGAGCCTGGAGCAGGCCCTGAAGACGGAGAGACATGTAGTGGCAGAGGAGAAGTGGGTTCACACACACACACACACACACACACACACACACACACACACACACACACACACACACACACACACACAGAGCTGCTTGTTGTGATCACAGTGTCCTGGTTTACCTGACTGTAAAGTCGATCTTATCTCTGCTCAGGAAGAAACTGACCCAGCTGCAGCACGCCTACACGTGTCTCTTCAGAGACTACGATGCCAAACTGAAGAGTGAAGTAAATACACATTTTAAATCACTGTACCTTTGTTAGTTTGATCCATGGACTCTTTGATCATGAGCTGTACTCGTCTCTCAGGGGGGAGACCTGTGCAGTCGTCTGGAGGAGGCGGAGAGAGCGCTGGCTCTGAAACAGGACCTGATCGATAAACTGAAGGAGGAGGTAGAGCAGCAGAGAGGCTCTCTGGAGACTGTTCCTGTTCTCACTGCACAGGTGTGGTGGAGTCTCAATCTGTGTTCTCATTCAGAGTGTTAGGTTCACTTCAGAGAGTCATGATCAGTGACAGGTCTGTTTAACACCGAGTGTTTAACCCCCTCACGATGTGTCTGCCCTCCTCTTTGGTCTGTGATTTAAACGTCTCTATCACCTCAGGATGAAACTCTGAACTCATTCTGATCAAATCTTCTGTCAATAGAAGACTTTCTTTATCTTCACATTCATGCAAACTAAACTCCTGACCCAGTGTTTAGCTGGTCTTTAACACATGTAAGGCCTCACTTCACAGTTCTTTTCAGTTAGTCATCGTGCTCTTCAGAGTGGTAGATGTTGGGTTTTCCTGTGAAGCAGCTGAAACAACCTTAAACTCATCCGAACGCATTGACAGCCTCACTGCGTAAAGCTGACCCCTCTCCACTTGTGATCTCTCTGCGTGTGTTCAGGCTGACATCTATAAAGCAGACTTCTTAGCGGAGCGAGAAGCGAGAGAGAAGCTGAATCAGAAGAAGGAGGAGCTGCAGGAACAGCTGACTCAGGCCCGAGCTGAGCTCGAACGGCACAAACAGGAAGCCACATCACGGTAAAAAAAACGTCTCACTGTGGCTCAGATCCGTTATGATGATCATGTTTCCTAAACGTGTGCATGGGGATGTTTGTGTCGGTTTGTGGTCTTGTGCAGAATCTCCCTCTCTGCTCTGAGTCAGATGAGATGTCAGCATCCTGCTGAGACTGTAGCTTCTCCACGTGTAACTCTGAGCCTCATGATGATGTCACATGATACATGAACCTGTCTCTCTTACAGAGCACGTATGGAGCAAATGAAGTTGAGACACCAGGAAGACTTCCCAGCACGGGCCCCACACATTCCCCCTCCACAAGGTACGTCCAGGCTACACACACACACACACACACACACACACGCACACACACACACGCACACACACACGCACACACACACACACACACACACACACACACACACACACACACACACGCACATGCACACGCACACACACGCAAAGTGAATATCCTTCCTTAGCCCTTTATGAATGAGTTTATGTCCCTGTGAGGAACAGTTCACAGTTTCAGAGAATAAAAAGTCAAAATCGAGGAACAGACCAAACATTTCATGAAAACTTTTGGAACCCTGTAAACTAGTTAAAGTCATTTCAATACAACTTAAATAAAAAATATATTTTTTATTTTTTAAAAGAAGAGTCAGAACTGCTCAATGATCAGGTCCTGCATGCCTCTCTGTGCTCTCTAACTTTACTTCAGTGGCTAAAAGTTTGTGTTGTAGTAAATTCACTTTGACGACACTCGCACACATTAATGCATCTAACCACTAGATGGCAGTAGCTCATTCTGTAAGGACTTGGCT
This sequence comes from Notolabrus celidotus, assembly GCF_009762535.1. NCBI lineage: Eukaryota > Metazoa > Chordata > Actinopteri > Labriformes > Labridae > Notolabrus > Notolabrus celidotus. The sequence continues at coordinate 12,634,914 of NC_048282.1, read as the reverse complement.
CAGGAGCTGGCTCAGGTCTCAGCACAGAATGAGTTTGGGATTGAGTTGGTAGCTGAAAGGGGGCCCTTGAGCAAGACATCAAATTCCCCCTCTGCACAGGGCGCTCATGTATGTGCAGCCTCCTCCTCTGACATCTCTCCATCAGTGCATGTCTACAGGATCCTGTGTGTGTGTCTCAGCCTGTGTGTGTGTGTAGCATGCTCACCGCTCGGGGACTGATAAAGAATATCTTCTTCTTCATCTGGCCAAACAGTGTGTGTTTCTGTTGTGTGATGTGTGGGTCTGTTTAGTAAAAAGTATTCAATGTAATCATTATTTCATCACAGATTAATCAAACCATGGCGTTCACAGTAAATTCATTCTTCATTTAGTTTATAAAAAGTCACACTCTTCCTCCCCCCTCCTCTTCCTCAGGTGTGTTTCCAGGTGCAGCCTTCAACACGGTGCCTCCCGCCCCGTCGTACCGTAACCAGGGGATGTTACCTGTAGGAGACCAGGGAGCAGCTGGAGCCGAGGAGCTGCCAGATTTATGTTGTCCTAAGTGCCAGTACCAGGCTCCAGACATGGACACACTGCAGATACACGTGATGGACTGTATACAGTAACATGACACACACACACACACACACATATGTACTATACTTGCAGTATATTTACATGTCTGTTCAGTCTGTCCGCTCACAGTTCCATCTACATCCACGAGAAACATGTGACAGCTGCACCTTACTCTGTCTGACACAAACACACACACACACACACACACACACACACACACACACACACACACACACACACACACACACACACACACACACACACACACACACACACACACACTGTGGATCGTACCATCTTAACACGTTGGACTAAAGACGAGCGACTATCAGACGACAGCATGGAGACAGAGATAATCAGCGTGGTATTTGTCACTTAAACTCTGCTGTAGCTTTTCATCTCACTATGCACTCTTTCTGTTTTATTACCCATCAGCCCCCTCTGCTTCTCTCTGAGAGGACACACCTCTCCTCTCAGTATTTACTCATGTATCCTCCGTCATACCCGTCAGTAATCTTTGGGCCTAAAGTGAAAAAAGTTCAGAGGGTAGAAAACATGAATGTGAATAATTTAGTGAGCTTTAAATAAAATAGAATAATCAATCTGTTTTGTTCACACGTGTTGCTGTCTGCATTACCTCAAACATGTATTATTATTATTACTCTGTATTAGAGATGGATGTATTTCAGCCAGTCTCTGTGTTCTGTGCCTGTGTACACCTTTGAATGCACCACTGCTTATCTGCTTACCCTGAACGCAGCGTAGCCCCTGTCTGTGCCCCCTGTGTGGTCTCCTCCTACCTGTGGCACCTGAATGTGTCTCTGCAGGTGAGCACAGAGAGGCTCCCGCACAGTTTGTGTGAATATTGTCTGTAAGTAAAGATCATTTGGTGCAAAAAATGTTTCAAGCTGTCAAAGATTTACCAAATAAACCAGTTATTCAGAAGAGCCTGTGTCGGCTGTTGTTTTTAGTGTCACACATCACATATCACAAGTACAGCTCTCTGAGATCGACTTTGTATGACTGCTCAGGAAAGTCTGAAGCAAACGAGTCATCTACTAGTCTTTGTTTTATTAATAATCCAGTAACCCAGTGACATGTTTTTAAATGTGATCCAGAAACATCTGACTTTAGAAATAACATTTAGAGCTGAGAGTTTTTATGTTTGCTGACCACAAACTAAACGTTTTCAACAGGGGAGAAAAACGTTTTTCAAACTATATAGTACAAATAAATGAATATATGTGTTATTATACAACTGTGTGGTCATTTTAACCATATAGGTAATTTGTAAAAATTATAAAAATTTTTAAGATGGGCAGGACAGCTGCTCTTTGCATGTCCTGCTTTTAAATCATCAATGAGACTGAATATTTCACTGAATCAGAGATGAAGAATCTCCTGTCATACTTCAGTTCACATGACGTGTTTCATATTTTATTGAAGTTTTCATTACTGACTCATTTTCTTGAAACAAAAGCTTAGTGTTTATATTTTTATGTTGATATTGAATAATTGACGAGACACAGATATCAGCTTTCACGTGATTCCTATTTCATGATCTGTTCATGTCTTTAAACATCTCTGAATGACTGCATTTTTTTGTTGGACATCAAAGTTTCATCCTGTCAATTATTATCTTTGTTTCCATGTGATTGATACACTTATATGTTATATCTGTCTTAAAGCTACGTTTTTTAGTATTGTGATGTTACAGTGAGTGTTTGAGAAGGAGAAAAAGTCATGACAAACCGTACATCTTATCTGTTCTAATAAACCAACAATAATCCAGATAAGACTAAGACTAAGAAGTAAAGGTAAAACTCCACAGTCACTAGGGATGTTAAATGGCAAGATAAGATAATACTTTATTCGTCCTGGGGGAAAATTTGGTTGTTGCAGCAACACAGACATAGAAGCAAGAGTAGTATGAGAATAATAGAGCACAAAATAGAGAAAAAAAATTAAGTAAAATAAAAAATAGATAAATACACAAGAATACAATTTAAAGGTACATACAAATGTTACACATTATTATTTGTAATTACAGGCTGTATGGAAATGTTATGCAGATGTGACATGGTGTGATTATGGTTTGGTTATGACACTTTGAATATGATGATGTAATATGTCTGGATCACATTGATCACACAAACAGCTGTTTTAAGAATACAAAAGTGAAGAAATGTTCTGAATAAGACTGATCTGTTGTCTGTTGAGCAAATATAAACCAGTAACTCCTTACATCAGCCCATTAAACCACTTCAGCCGGCAGAGAGGACTGGGCGAGATGAACTGTGCCAAATATAACTAACAAGGAAATTAAGTTACTGAAGCCAATCAGCCTTTCAGGTACAGGTTAGGGACTACTTTCACTGTACAACAGGAGGTGGGGTGCTGCTTCAACGAAAAGTAAGGCTGTTAATGCTTCCACAGGTATTTAAATAAGTATAATGAAGTAGATAAAAGCATCCTTTGATTATGACTGCTAGATCCAGGTAAAGGCAGGCTGCACCACCTGTACACGTACTATCTAAACAGGACTTCAGAGTTTTGACAGACTGCGCACTCAGCCGTCGACCGTAAAGCAACCGACAGTATAAGGCTTCTGACCAGAAATAATATATTCTGCCTTCAAAATAAAACGGTGAAACCTAGCTCTGTGACAACCCCACCTTTGCTGTTGGTCAGGTTAAAATGAACTGAATTTGTATGTCGGGGAATTACGGAAGAGGATTAGGGCCACTGAAAAAAGAAAAAAGGTCCAATATTTTTTAAATTATTATTCTGAGAAAAAGGTCCGAATTCTGATTTTTTTTTTCCTCAGAATTCTGACTGAAAACAAAAAAAAAAATTAAGGTCCAATATATATATTTCTTATTATTTTTAGGACTTTTAATCCCAGAATTCTGACGTTAATCTCAAATTCTGACTTTAATCCACTGAAAACAAAAAAAAACTAAGGTCAAATATACATATTTTTATTAGGTATTTTTTCTCATAATTCTGACTTTAATCCACTGAAAACAAAAAAATATTAAGGTCAAATATATGTTTCTTTATTATGATTCTGAGAAAAAAGTCAGAATTCTAACGTTAATCTCAGAATTCTGACTTTAATCCCAGATTCTGACTTTTTTTCTGAGAATTCTGACTTTAATCCCAGAGTTCTGAATTTAATCTCAAATTCTGACTTTTTACTCAGAACAATAATCATTAAAATATATTGGACCATTTTATTTTTTCAGTGGCCCTAATCCTCCTCCGTAGAAATCAAAGTACACTAAGTATTTAGTGCAGTGGGAAGTTTAGGAACATTGAATATCGGGTAGACATGCAGCGTATGACCTTTACTTTGAAAGTATCCACCGGAAATAGCACCGTTTGTATTTTGTCCAGCTTCATGTCAGTCTGTTGTTGAAGCGGCTCTTTCCGGACACACGCTCCATTCATCTCAGTCTTTTTTTTTTTCACCGGTGTCCGTTACTGCAGGTGTCCGTTTGGAGTGGTCTACAGTCCGGTATGTCGGGCTCCACTCCCCCGCCTCCCTCTGTGGAGGGCACCGAGGGATGCTTTCCTCCCGGATACAAACCTTTCAAACCCGAGGAGCACGGCCTGGAGCGCGGGTTCCGGCTCACATCCTACTCGGACCTGAAGGGATGAGGCTGTAAGGTCCCGCAGGAGGCTCTGCTCAAACTCCTGGCGGGACTGGAGGCGGACCGGGCCGATGGGACCGGGAAGGCCGGGGACCAAGGATCGGAGTTCGTCCAGCAGTTGTCCGGCCCCCGCCTCGGTAACACGCTGCCTGGTGCTAACAGGCTAGCTGCCGTTCACTCATTTGACAGATGGACACTTAGTGGCAGTTTTTAATGATAACTATGTCTTCTCCTTATTCATATGATAAGATAACATGACTAAATGACTGTCAGAAGTTCTCAGGCAGCTAAAGGAAATGAAGAATAACAGATGATTGCTCGTTAAGCCAGTTTATGAAGCACAGGCTGAGTTGTGAATGAACCGGTCTGTGAGGTCTGAATGATTCAGCAGAAATCTCTGAGGAGCTTTGAGAACAAAGTTCAGACTGTTGGACAATTATTCCTCACAGATTAGAAGTTACACAATAACTGGTGAAGTGTTTTCTGTTCGAGACTGTCTGGTGTTATTCATTCAGACTCAATGACTGAAGAGACCTCTGCTCTGTTTACACTGTGATACACACTACTGTAAGAAACCACATCAGCACAGAGTTACACACAGCTATCAGAGACATACTCACAGTAAAAACACACCCTCCTTAGACACATATGTAATGTCTCCTCACTGTGTGTGTACGTGTGTGTGTGTGTCTGCAGGTGTCGGGATGGACTGCTGTGTGATCCCTCTGAGGCATGGAGGACTCTCTCTGGTCCAGACCACAGACTTCTTCTACCCCCTAGTGGAGGACCCCTACATGATGGTGAGACACTGACAGGTGTTTCTCTCTGCGAAGATCCAACACACACACACACACACACACACACACACACACACACACACACACACAAACACAGAGCCTGCTTCTGATAACTCAGGAACTATGAAAGGAGTAAGGCTGTCCAAACACAGAGACAGACATGTTGACACACTGATCCTCTTAGCACAAGAGAGCAGAAAGCTAACAGCAGACACACCTGAACACATCATACATCTGAATGATGAGTAGTTACTCCGTGTATGAGTGACTGAAACACCGTCAGCTGCTAAAAGCTTTTAAGGAAATAAAAATCAGAGGAAGCTCCCTGTAGTTATTCTGTGAGGTTATTCTCATGCTCTGTCCGTCTCCTCACTCATCCTCCAGATGTTAGAGAACATATTACTTTGGTTCAGACCCAAACAAATGTTAGTTAAACAAAAAGTTATCATGCAAACTTATTTCTTATGCAGCCTGCATTCACACACATTGATGTTGCAGCATGGCTGAGTTCACTGCATCCTGTGAGATTCAGATGTGTCAGACCTGCAGGAGATTCACCTTGCAATGTCACTGAATGAGAATCGTAAAAAGAGTAAAGTTAGAGCATCTCTTTGCTTTTGTCTCATGGTGACTAATTACATTAAAACAAAAAAACAAACAAAAAGAAACCCTGATAATTGTTGTCTTTTTCTGCCTGATGCATGCACCACACAGGAGGTAAAGGTTTTAGACTGAAAGGTGGACGATACACAGGCTCCATGTTTAATTTAAGTTTGTGTAATCATAAGAATCATAAAACAATAACGGATCAACGGTCACTCTGGAGGTTGTGCCTGAATATCCTGAAATCTGGTTCTTCACTCATGACTTCAACATGTGATGATCTGTTTCCAACCCTTGTTTCTCTCTCTCTCTCTCTCTCTCTCTCTCTCTCTCTCTCTCTCTCTCTCCCCCCCCCCCCCTCTCAGGGCAGGATAGCGTGTGCTAACGTCCTCAGTGACCTGTATGCTATGGGGATCACGGAGTGTGACAACATGCTGATGCTGCTGAGCGTCAGTCAGAAGATGAATGAGAAGGTATCGTTGTGTCAGACCTTTCCGTCAATATCTGAGCCTCTATGTTGACTTACAAGTCTCCATTACACTCTGCATGTTTCAGTGAGGGCAGTATATCTGTGATGGAGCGAACACTTCTCGCACCTGTGTTGTTTCTGTTTATTAATGTCTTTTCCCTCAGCACTTAAAGTTTACACGTTCAGCTAACATCTCTTTTCTTCTCATATTTTCTGTGTGTTTGACGCAGGACCGTGAGCGTGTGATGCCGCTGATGATTCGGGGGTTTCGTGATGCAGCAGAGGAAGGCGGGACTTCAGTGACGGGCGGTCAGACGGTGATCAACCCCTGGATCATCGTGGGAGGAGTCGCCTCAGTCGTCTGTCAGCCCAACGAGTTCATCATGTGAGTGTGATCAGATCATACTCACTCAAAGATGTAGACACCGTCTAAACCTTCACCTTCCCTCTGGTAGTTCAGCTGTAGATTTCCCAGAATGCATCTCATCAGCCCCTCACAGAGCAGACCTGACCTTGCGGTATCAGCAGACGGTGGTCTGTAGAGATCATTATATTGTGCTATTGAGCCGGTGTGTGAGTGTGAGGCTGTGTTGTTGGTGACAGCTGCATCAACACACACATCCACATGTCCCTCAGATCCTCTGACTCGTCACTGCAGACATGAAGCGTCTCTTTTATAAAGTTATCACAGGCTGCAGACTCGTGTTCAGGGTTCACCTGTGCTTTACGCTGCGAAGGGCTTTTTTTGTTTTTGTTAGTGTTTATGAGTGCTAGGATCAGATCTGTGTCCACTCGTCACCTTCTTACCTTAAATGATTATTGTTTTTAAAATGTTGTCATTATTGAAACATATTTTAGTGATTACTCTTTCTGAAACTGAAGTAGAAGAAATCATCTTGCCGTCAGATCCCAGTGCAGAGATCCTGAAGCTCTGAGTGTGACTTCTGTGTAGTTTGACTGAATGATACCAAACAAAGTCTGACATCATGTGATCGGTGTGATCTGTGTGCAGTAATGAAGCTGCTTCATCCTCTTCTGTTCTCCTCCTGAATTCGTCCAATCACACGCAGCGTAGATAGAAACACAAACACCGTCAGAGTCAGATTCTACTTCACTGACATTGAGGATATCTTTAAACTTTAGAGATGACCACAGAGACATTTGACATCATATCCTGCCTCCCCCTGCCCCCTCCTGAAAGGATAAACTTCACGCCGTTAGGGACATTTGTGAAATACATTTTTTGAAAATTTAGAACAGGCTGTCCTAAAATGTTCAGGATTGAAAACTGCTTTAAAACACTTTACAGCTTTCAGGGTTTGAATTTAAAAACTTCCATCATGTTTAAAGTAGAAACTGATTTTCTTTTTTAAGAAGATAAATTTGATTAAAGGAACATTAAAGTTGGACCTCACCGTATCTCGTGTCGTGTGTTTCTCTCCAGGCCGGACGGAGCCGTGCCAGGCGATGTCCTGGTCCTGACCAAACCTCTGGGGACACAGGTGGCTGTGAACGCTCACCAATGGCTAGATCAGGTGGGCTCACCTCAGTGTAATTGATTTTAATGATGATTCAACATATTATTATAATGATGTTTCTTTGCTCACACTGTCTGTGTTTGAACCTCAGCCTGAAAGATGGAACAAGATCAAGCTGGTCATCACCAAAGAGGAAGTCAAAGAGGCCTATCAGGAAGCCATGTTCTCCATGTCAACGCTAAACCGCACAGGTAACAAACATCACACTGACTGACCTGCTTTAGTTTGGATCTCTGTTCACCTGTTTCTGTGTTTCCACGTGTTTCTGACTCTTTAATCTTCACCTCCAGCGGCCGGCCTGATGCACAAGTTCCAGGCTCACGCTGCCACAGACGTGACGGGATTCGGGTTGTTGGGACACGCCAACAACCTGGCAGCACAGCAACGCAACGAGGTGGCCTTTGTCATCCACAACCTGCCCATCCTGGCCAAGATGGCTGCCGTTAGTAAAGCCTGTGGGAACCTGTTCAACCTGGTTCAGGGCACGTCGGCAGAGACTTCAGGTCAGAGAGCAGAAACACAAAGACTGTCTTTATTAACCATGATCCTTTGTTTCTGTGTTTGTTTGTTTTTGTTTGTTTCGGGATGATTCTTATGTGTGGGTTTCCCGTCTGATATTCACTTGCCTCTCAGTGAGATCTTCAAACAAAGGTTAAATGCATAAAGTTGCTCTGTAGGATGACTCTTATGATAAACGTACGATGTTGATGCTGTAACCTCTGATCCTCCTCCTCCTCTCTGTATTTAAGGTGGGCTGCTGGTTTGTCTGCCCAGAGAACAGGCGGCTAAGTTCTGCTCTGAGATGAAGAGTCAGAGCTGTGCGGCTGGAGGTCAGGGGGCGTCGGGTGGAGCCTGGATCATTGGAATTGTAGAGAAAGGCGACCGCCGCGCTCGCATCATCGATAAGCCTCGCATCATCGAGGTTCCTCCACGAGGAAGTCAGGCGGCAAATCAGGACAACAGCCCAGCTCCGAGCCCCAACCTGTCGTAGATGCTGCCTCCTCTGCAGTGTGCGTGTGTGTGTGTTTGTTTGGATGAGTGTGTTTGTGTGTGTGTCTCATTTTCTCACAGTGACATCTTTTCCAGCAGGAGAATGAACGGACAGATTTATTATGAATATTTTGGGATGGAGCCGCTTTAAGAAGACAAAGTTCAGCCATTTAGGAGTTAAATTAGAATCCAGGATAGTTTTCTGCACTTACTCTCCTCCTCCCTGTTTCCCTAGCCCCGCCCCCTTCTGTCATCAATCGTCAAAGACACATATGACTCTTCTAATTTATTTAAATGTGAAAATAATTTCTGCAAACAATCGTCCGACTTCTTCACAGAAAACATTCCAAAATGCCTCTTAAACATTAAATTAAGTGTGTGTGTGTGTGTGTGTGTGTGTGTGTGTGTGTGTGTGTGTGTGTGTGTGTGTGTGTGTGTGTGTGTGTGTGTGTGTGAGAGTGAGTGAGAGTGAGAGTGAGAGTGAGAGTGAGAGAGAGAGTATTTTATCATTGCTGGGTGCTGTGGGTGTGGATGGTGTTTTTTGTTGGTGAATGAATATCATGGAAACGAATCGATCAGTCCTGGCTCTGCCCACACAGTCCAGACGAAGGCTTGAGCAGCTTCCTGTGGACCGGCTGGGTGGAGTTCAGACTGTCCATCTGTCAGCTGATTGGCCGTCCAGCACAAAGTCCCATCTCCCTGTTCCTGTGTATGAAGCTCTGCCTGGTAAACCCCATCAGGTGGGGGTGGGTAGAGTGGATGTTTGCCTTTGGAACGGGGTTGGACTTTCACTGCTGGAGGCCTGAGCTGTCTCTGTTTGTAGATTTCTGCTTTTCACAATCAATAAAACCATCATCAACTCAGACTCTTTGTTTGGCTGTTATGTTGATATTAGATGAACCATGAAAGGTAAACTTTAAATAAATAAATAAATAACACAATTAAAAAAATATGTTTGATCACTTGAGCAAAGACTGATCTGACACTGTTAACACCTGAGAACAGGCAGCACTTGAGGAAATGTCCACGTGTTGGTTCTTTTGTTTAAAGAGGAAGTAAAGAGAAGCAGCTGAGTACACTCTGGGTCGACTAAGACTCCAGATGTACATTTTTGTGGTTCAATCTTTGTTTTGAATAAATTATAAATTATTTATAAATTCATTTCAGTTGATTAAAACCAATTATTCATGAAAAAATAGACAAGTTGAATTAGAAATATGAATATGTTTGTTTCACTCTGGCAAAATACTGTAAGACCCATCTCACCCAGGTCACCACCTCTTTGACCTGGCGCTTCAGAACTCTGAGCACCAGAACATACCGGCACTGGAGCAGCTTCATCCCTCAGGCCGTATCCCTCATGAACAATCACACTGTAAACAACTAAAGATTCCTGTGACTAATCACATACATGTGCAATACTTTGATTTTCAGTGCAATACCTCATAGCCATGTGCAATATTTTAAATCATTCATATATTCATAACATATCTTATTATCATATTAATCTATTTAATGTCTTTAAAAGTACTTCTATACCTTTCTTTGTACAGATATTATTTTTATTTAGAACTTTTTGATTTGTGTTTAGGTTTATATATTATTGCCCTTACTGTCCTGCTGTTAAGTACCAGTGTTCCATTCCCCACGTCAAACTCCTTGTGTGCGCGAGCTCACTTGGCAATAAAGCTTTCATTCTTGAATCTTGAATCTTGAATCATGAAAATCTGAGTCATATTCTGAGTGAATTTAGTGCCTATTTTGTAATTTCTCTCTTCACCAGCAGATGGCAGCACAACACAAAGTACAAAACTAACCGTCGAAGAAGAAACCCGGAAGCGAGTGAGATGTAAACAGTCCTGTCATATTACAGCGGTCTGCTGAAATCCTTCATTTGAGTGTTTAACGGTAATTTATCTGTATTGAATATTTGATACAATTAACAGATGTTTTCGATTTAAAGACATTGGATATGTGATTAATAAAACGTCCATATTCGATACATTTGAACATCAGAAGGCTTCCCTTTCTCCTCTGCGGTCATATTTTTCACCACACTGCTTCGAAACTCGTTGTTCACTTCTCTGTTTCTGTCTAATTTTCAAGCATGTATTTAAATTAAGAATTATCACTGTATTTTTCTGCTTTGTTAGCGTGCAGTCTCTGTGCGGACTCCGTGCGGTCTGTGTCAGTGCGTCATGCCGTACCTGGGCGGTGAGGACGCGGTGCGGGAGCTGCGGAGAGCTCTGTCCAACCCAAATGTCCAGTCCGACCCGCTGCGCTACAGAAACACCATCCTGAAAGTCATCAGGTGAGAGACACAGGTGACAGATAGGCTGTAGTAGTCCATCAGGCCGGTGTCATCCGGCTGGGGTTCACAGTTTAACATTTACTGGGGCCCCACATCCCTGCTCCTCTATTAAATATATTAAACTACAACCCGCGTGACGTCTAATTTGTCTCAATTAGAACTGCGACAATTGGGATTGCTGATACAATTCAACAGGTTGTGATGCGTACGGGTTAGATTAGGATAAGAAAATTACTGGTTTTAATCAGTATCACAGAATTGATCATTTATGCTACTGCATCTCCTCAAATAAGTGGCCCTGGTTTCACCTCTGGCCCTTGGCTGTATGTCAACCACGAGCTGTCCCTTCAGCTGTGCTGTTAGTAATAGCCATAATGTCCCAAAATGATCACGCACCCTGAGCTCAGATTGAACCCCAAGTTTTTAATGCTGTATGTAAATGTGAATTCCTTTTTACAGGTTGCATATGTTTAATGAAAGATAGAACAATGTATGTGTAACAGGCTGGGGGTTGCAGGGTAGCACACATTACTATACCTGATACACTGTAAAGTTTAAACAGTAGCATCAATATCCCAATACAAACATTTAATACAGCAAGACAATTAAATAATGATATATCAAAATATCTGATTAAAGAAAGGCGGAATTGATGTCAGCAGCAGCACCGTTGGGAAAGAAAGATATATATATATATATAAATAAATAAAAAGACCCCCCCCATCTTAATCCCAACCCCAGCCCCAACTCCAAACCCACCCCACAATCCTAAGGTTAAGAACGGAATATATGCAACAATAATAATAATAACAATACAAGGATGGATTAGTGACTTTGATAAGTCAGGATGGCGATGTATTACTGTATCAATGTTTTCTCCCTCTCCTCATATGTAGAGATATTTTCATTACTATAACTTAAATCTCAGTTTAAGCATGCCTGCAGCAGACTTTTTTTCTGTAAATACAAAGCTTGAAGAGATCCTCATTAATGACAAACAGCACAGAGTGCTCACCTGGGAACACCAGACAGTACTCCTGATATGCAAATTTCTGATTGTGTTTCCCCTTTACATCCTGGAAGCTCTACTCTCTCTTTACCTCGCTCTCCCTGTTCTCCTTCCCTCCATCTCAGGTCGATGTCTCAGGGTATCGATGTGTCAGGTCTGTTCAGTGAGATGGTCAAAGCGTGTGCCACTGTCGACATAGTTCAGAAAAAACTGGTCTACGTCTTCCTGTGTTCCTACGCTGCTCTGAACCCAGAGCTGTCTCTGCTCGTCATCAACACGCTGAGGAAGGACTGTCAGGATCCCAACCCCATGGTGCGCAGCCTGGCCCTGAGGAACATGACCAACCTCAGGTGATGTCCTGCTCACTTTAGTCCTGAGCAAACCGTCACATCTGCTCCTGAGTGTTTGACTAACAAGTTTACATGTCTGTGTCTCAGGTTACCCTCTTTGGCGGAGTACGTGGAGCAGCCTCTGACGGCCGGGCTCAGAGACAGAGCAGCGTGTGTGAAACGAGTAGCTGTCCTCGGCTGGGCCAAGCTGCACAACCTCCAACCGGACTCAGAGATCGGTACAGTCTGTTTCTGCTTCTCTCTCCTCTTCCTTCTTTTTCACACAGCTCCACCTGTTAGAAGTTCACTCAGTCTGAAGAGACTGAAAGATTACTGTTGGACTGAGAAGAGTGAGGGATAGAGTAGACTCAGCTGTGTGTGTGTTTCTATGTAGAGTGTATGTGCAGGTCCTGTTGGTGACACAAACTTGAACTTGTCCTCTCATTAATCTGTGTGGATCCTGCTGTTTTCTTAGATTTATAAATAATTGAATTAACCAAAGCTAAGTTGTTGTGTGTTGTCACTGTGTTGATCTGTCTCAGATGCATCCGTGGTGAACGAGCTGTACAGCCTGCTGAGGGACCCCGACCCCGTGGTGATGGTGAACTGCCTCCGAGCTCTGGAGGAGATCCTGAAGGAGGAGGGAGGAGTGGCTATCAACAAACCCATCACACACCACCTCCTCAACAGGTGAGGCTACTACTACCATAAACCATTTCACTGAATGTCAGAGCGGTATGAGCTTTGTGTTTATTAAAGCTCTGTTTACTGAAGAACCTCTGAGAGGTCACACAGATGAAGAAGAGTCTGTGTTTTTTTATTCCTTTTGTTTGTAACTGGAGCTTTGATCTGCAGCACTCAGCCTCTCTTTCTCTCTTCCTCTTTCTCTCGTCCTCTTTCTCTGTTTCTCTGACCGTCATCCATTTGTCTGCAGACACTTAATCCAATCAGCTCTTCCATTAGCCTCTCAGTTCTCTCTGATGGATTTTCTCTGTCGGTGTTACCAGGAAACCTTCAGAGAGATCAGAGACTGTCTGTGGGCTCCAAACCTCCTGCTTCCTGCCATAGCCTGCACATGAGTCTTTACAAACTAACAACAAAGTCTTTGAGGAGTGTTCTGTAACAGTCTTCAGAGTAAGCTCCTCCAGCACTCTTCACTGTGTGTATGAATAAATAAATGAGCTACATAACAGACAGCACAGTGCTGTGGTGTGTGTGCGTCCTGACAGCGTGAACAGGTATCGGAGGATCAGCAGATCTTTTACAGGTTCATCTCCTCCTCCTGGTTTAAGTCAGCGTGTCTCTTCTCCTCTCAGGCTGAAGGAGTGTGACGTGTGGGGTCAGTGTGAAGTCCTCAGAGTCCTGCAGCGGTACAAACCTCAATCAGAGGACGAGCTCTTCGACATCCTGTCCCTGCTGGATGCCTCCCTGGTCAGCCCTCACCCACCTGTCATGGCCGCCACCCTCAGCCTGTTCCTCCACCTCTGCTCAGGCCTCCCTGCCGTCAGTCAGGCAGCTCTGGAGCGAGTACGTGGACCCCTGCTGGCTGCCTGTGGCAGCGCGTCCAGAGAGATGAGTTTCGCCGCCCTCTGCCACATACAGGTAAGTGTGAGAGTCAGGTGAGGAGCTAACAGGTGTGAGGTTTTATTACTCATATATGACTCTGTGTGTTTGCAGGCTGTCACTTAAAAGCACTCTTTTATTATAAGGCCTGTTATTGGACCGCATTTATATTTAATCCATGTCTTAAAGGATATTTCAGCCGGACTAGGTCTGTATTTTATTTGACTCTGCGTTTAAAGGAACATTTAACAGAAACTTTACACCCTCATTTTGATGAACTTCTTTCATTACTTTTCAAACTCCAAGACATGTTTGGTGTAACTGCAGACCTAGAAGAATCAAAAGGAGAATAAAACGATAAACTTTATCACTCAGCCCTGAAATACTGTATTAAATCATTTTTATATTCAGTGGTTGAGATTAAGCCTGTGTATCTTTTATTGACTTATCTTCTGTGTCTGGAAATAATTTCTGCTATCATTTATCATATTTATTCAATATTATCATATGGATTTAATTTGCATGTGTGTGTGTGTGTGTGTGTGTGTGTGTGTTTGTGTTTAGTTTTTTGATGTGTTCTGCAGTTTGAAAATAATCACAGCTCTCACTCCTCCTGCAGCTCCTGTTGTGTTCTCTTCCTGGCCTCATGGGGGCGCACTACAAAAGGTTCTTCTGCGGCTACGCTGAGCCGGCCTACATCAAGCAAAGGAAGATGCAGGTGAGTCAGACACTCGCTCTGAGCCTGAGACTTATTTACTGGAGTCACAATCCCATTCACACACACACACACACACACACACACACACACACACACACACACACACACACACACACACACACACACACACACACACACAGAATTCACAGAAGTCCTTAGAAGGACATTTTGGTTGCAGGGTGAACTGCGTAGCTGGGCTGATCCAGAATCCATCATGTGCTCTCAGTCTGTTCAGGTCTTTTCCTGGCACTGGTTGTTTACAGAGTCGGCAGATCCTGTTTATAGAAAGGAATGTCCCCAGACCCTGATCGCCTCATGAGGCTGAGACAGATGGAAGAGCAACATACAATACAACTGAAAGAGTGAAACCTGCAGACATCAACTCTGAATCTATATATGCAAAGAGGGCCAATACAACTTCCCCTCATGACATCAGACACACTGTTAATGGATGAGATGTAAAAGAGGCTTACAGGTTCCTGTTCCGCAGCTCTCAGGACAATAGCATTAAAATACAATGACCAACTCCACTCAGCTGATGTGCAAACAGAGCCGGGAGCTTTCCTGATTTAGTGACTCACACACTGCTGTAAGAACTCTGAGAGGTTTGGAAAGCACTGGATGGATGGGTTTTGAGACTCTGAATAACATTTAGAGAAAACGGAGAAAGTCATGCATGGTCTCTTCACAGAGCAGAGCAAATCAGTACCTCACTTCTGACATGATGTCCACAGAGTCTCACCTGTGCAGTCACTGTGTGGTACTCTGTGTGTGCAGTAACTGTATGATACTCTGTGTTTTGTGTCCAGGTGCTGGTGGAGCTGGTGAATGATGAGAATGTTGTCATGTTGCTGGACGAGTTGAAAGGATACTGCACTGATGTCAACACTGATACCGCCCAGGCTGCAATCTCTGCAATTGGTAAACACGCTTCTATTGTCCAGATCACAGGAGCACAACCTCCCACTTCCTCTCCCTGTTATTCAGAGGTCGCCATTTCCCTTCAGGTTGAACAGTAACGAGAGGATCAGAAGGAAAACATTGAATTTACACAAAGATGTAAGTTTTAAGAGTACTAAAGGAATCACTAAGTATCTGTAGGTGGTATGAGGAGGGTAAGACTTTGAGTGTTGAATTCCTGTAACTTTTAGTCCCAGGAACTCTTTCTCAGTGATCTTAAAGGTTCCTTCCGCCAGCTTCAGTCCTGTGCTCTGTTGCATTTTAAAGACGTTTGTACAAGTCATTATGTGTGGGACTAGCTAATGGATATATAAGATATACAGACAACATAAACAAACAGAGACACTGTAAACCACAGCTTGCTTCCTGTGCGATCCAGTACTCAGTGTATTTGACCATTAGAGACTGAACCTAGTTCTGGCTTCCCGTTTCTCTGTTGCTGCTCTGATCAGCTGATCACTTTAAACAAAAACAGAAGTTGTGTTTTGGTTATAAAATAATGGAGATAAAAATTAATGCTGTAAGAGCAGGTCAGCCAATCAGAATGTTAAGAGTCCAAAGGTCATGAGCTTTAAGAGAGTTTGGAGTCATTAAGTTTCCATGGAGCTAAATGTGGATCCTGGTCCCTGTGATAACACATAACAAGCCTTTGTGTCCACAAAGTGTGCTGCAGAGGAATATCAGCTCTGTGCTGCATGTGCATATTTTTTTTTTCACAATATGTTTATTGACATTTTTGTTTTCCATTACATACATAAACAGTCAAGAACATAGACAAAGATTCATCCAGCATACACACACACACACACAAGCAAAACAAAACAAAAAACCACCTACCCCATCAGCCCGTATCAAAATCAATTGAGTGTGCAAAATAAATTAAATTAAATTAGCCAATTGTGATTCCCACAGTTTCTTTTAGAGACAGTCCACGTTACCATCCCTGATGGTAGCCATTTATGGCTCCCAGAGCTGCATGTACATATTTAAATGAGCTGTTATAAAGTCATTTTGGTCAAATTGTTCCCTTACTCTGCAAATAAACCTCACCAAAAATGCCTAACTCACAAACAGCGTTGCCAATGGATGAGGGCTGTCACGCACTATTCAGTGGTCACGACAGTTCCACCTCTACATGACTGGAAAATATATATATATACACAAAACAAGAGCAGACTACTCAGTGCTGCAGAACTTTATGACCATGTTTGAGCTTGGATATCATCAGAGCAATATGTTTGTGAGTCAGACCTTGGAGTGGATTAGAAGAGTCTCTGCTGTGAAATGTGTCTCTCATATCTCTGTGATTCTGGGTTTCCTGTGTGGCCGTGCAGGTCGGATTGGGCGAAGCTACAGCGACAAATGTCTGGAGATCCTAACGGGACTGCTCGGACTCAAACAGGACCATATCACCTCAGGTAAACATCTACAGGTTTCTACACACAACACAGATACGTGGTTTTAGGGTCTTCACTAGAAGACTAGAATCTCCTGCTTACTTAAAGCTCCTCCTCTGTTTTAGCTCTGAGACTCTGGAGACACTCCCACCTTCTGCATCTAAAGACATCCCATTCTGTCGTCTGTTTTTGAAAACTCTGACAGGCTGCCTGATGATCTTTGAACTTGTATCTCTTTGTCTGTGCATGTTTGTGTTTAGACTTGCAGCCCACAAAATATAAACACATGTTTACTAGGAGCTGGTTTGACAAGATTTGAAATATGATCTGAAATCTGGAGAGAAGTCTGAATATTGAGTCTGAATGTGGATGCTACGGTCAGTCTGTGTTTGTTTAGTGTGTTTGTGTCTTTTTAGCACAAAGTGACATGTTGCTGTTGGCACCTGTTTTTCTTCCATGAAGACTTTTTCCATAACATCCCTCTGTGTTTGCTCCCCCTGTCCCTCCTCCTTCTCCTCCTCCTCCCTCAGCCGTGGTGCAGACGATGCGTGACCTGGTGTGGGTGTGTCCTCAGTGCAGCGACACTGTGTGTGTGGCTCTGGAGGGCTGTGAGGACACACTGCAGGACAGCCAGGTCAGTCAGACACACACACACACACACATACACACACACACACACACACACACACACACACACACACACACACACAAACACACACACACACACACACACACTGACAGCACGTCAGAGTAAAAAACGAGACTTCATGTGGTGACAGATTTCAAAGAGATGAAGACAAAGTCCTCTCTCGGTGCAGAATATTTACACGGTATATTTACTCTTAAATGAGGACTACACTGTCTCTTTTTGAGAATAACTGAGACCTCTTCGTCCTCTGTGGGTTAAACTTGATGTTCATTCAATGTAAAGTTTACAGGAATAGTTAGCGGTAGCAGAGAATGTTAGAAACTTCAGCATGTGTACTCAAAATGCTCCCGAAAAAGAATCCTAGGTAAAATATCAGATCATGCAGGAGAGAGGAGAGTGTTTACATTGAAGGTCTTGAAGAGGAAGTGTGATCTCAGAGATGAGCCGAAGCTTTAACACAAGCTCACAGCTCAGGTCATCAAACAGCAGAGGTTTCCTCTCTGTGTTTTGTCATTTGCTCTCAGAGAAGCCGGTGTCAGTTTGAACAATCTGAGGTGGTTTCACTGTTTGTTGATGGCTCAGTTCACATTTGATTTGTATGAACACAAACACAGACCCACAGTGTGAGTTTGTGACACAGTGACCAGACTGTGTTTTTAGCAATAACAGACTTCTTCCTTCATTTTGTTTCTAATAAACAGTTAGAAGTTACAAACAGGCTTATATTTACCACACCTTTACACATCCTCTGTAAATCTGTGTTTTCACACCTGCACACCATGTGACTGTAGTAAATCCAGGTGAACTCCACCTCTGGTAACATGACTCCTCTGAGGAGAGAGACACAAATGAGATGCATAATGTGACTCCTCCGAACACCTGTTGCCTGTCTGAGGCTGCATTCATCACAACTGCTTCAGTCACTGAGGCTGCTCCCTGCAGCAGGTCATAAATATATTCACTGTAGCATCCCCGGTCGAATGATGAGCTTACTCTCCAACTGATGGTTCACATAGTTTTATTTAGAATCGTTCCTTCCATATCCATGAACATAGTGAACACACCGTAAGAGCTAAAACAAGATAAAAGAAGAAATATATCAATACCTTTGTACATATTAAATAATTATTTAGCTCCTTACAATTACGTGTTCAATTATATCAACAATAATGTATTTTAAACCTTTTGGCCATTTCACTGCATCATGGACATACTTGACAGCCTCATCAAATTGTACTTCTTACTTGGACTCAGCAATAAGGAGATACTTCTGATTCTAGCCCAGAATCGTCACATTATTATAAGCATCAGGACTTTGAAAAGACATTGCAGGTGTTGTGCCTAGAAACGCCTGCACGCCGAGAATTGCATGCACCTCGCGGGAACGCGCACTGCTCATAGTCAAAACTCTGTCTCTTAAGCTGAATAATAGGTGGATGCATCTTTCGGCAGACAAATCAGTATTGCCGAATTATGCATCCACCCATAAAGTTAGTGTCAGATGTTTTGTAGAGCCACAACCTGCTGTCAGCTCATATTTTGGGCTTCGTGGATTCATTATTTACAAAAATATGACTTGTTATTGTCTCTGCAGGCGTTTCTTTAAAAACTCGATTTTTTAAAGTATTTTCTCGAAAATCTACGACTTTATAATCTCAGAAATTTTTTGTTTTTTTCTCGAAAATTTCGAGTTTGATTTCTAATAGATTTGCGACTTTATAAACTCGAAAATTTACTTTCCTTTTTTTATTTTTTATAATGGCCCTAATACGCCGTCGTACAAACCAAACTGAAAACATGATGACTTATTCTTCACTCTGATGTTTTTACTAAAGTTACATCTGATAAAGGTTAAATTGTTGAGTAAGAAAAACTTGAAATATTTAAAACATGCTCAAATTCAAAAAATGAAAAACCAAAAACATCCACATGAAGGATCCCATTACATCATTTTTCTTCAGTCATACAGATGAAAATATATTTGCTCCTTTGTTTTGTTTACTTAGTTTTAGTTTTTTAAAGTTTAGTTTTTAATTTAATTAAAAGAAAATGTTCTTGAGTCTAGTTTTGTTATCATGTGAGCTCTCTTCATGTGAAAACCTCGGTTCATTTCTTAAAGTGAGTTATGCTTTATGTCTCCCAAGATCAAGAAAAGTATGACTTGATATATTCATCAGTCCACCACATGAAGCTCTCAGCATGTTGTAGAATAGCAGACGTTTCCGTTATGTCCAGCTGAGAGTGTTAAAGGTGACATATCACGCTTTTTTCATCAATATATATTGGTCTAAGAGGTCCCCAAAACATGTCTTTAAAGTTTATGCTCAAAAAAACACTTTGAAATCAGATTTTGGCATGCCTGAAAAGCCCTCTTCTTCAACCCTCCTCAGAACACTCTGTTTTCCCTCTGACCATGCCCCCTCAGGAAGTGGATGTGCCCTCGGCTCTCCGTCACGTTGATCTAATGTTTACATATTGGCTGAATATACACGGCTGCTCAGAGATCGCATTACTTCAACCCTCTGAATCTGATCCAGAATCTGATCCTGACGGAGAGGCGCCTGCAGCAGGACCTTTCTGAACGATTGGTCATAGATTTAGTGTTACTTGTTGTTTTATTTATCAGTATGTAGACGTGTGTCTTGGTACACAGCTACGAACATGTAACTATGTGGCTATGCTAACTAGCGCTAGCACTTATCCATGATAAATAAAAATCATCCACTAGATCTTCAAATCTGCAGATGTGGGGAGTAAAACCGACCTTTGCCAGAAAGGCAGCAGGACCTTTTATGAAGGATTGGTCACAGATTTAGTGTTTCTTGTTGTTTTAGTTGTCAGTGTGTCTTGGTACACAGCTACAGCTACAGCTATGAACATGTAGCTATGTGGTTATGCTAATTAGTGCTAGCACTTTTCCATGAAAAATATAAATCATCCACTAGATCTTCAAATCTGCAGACGTGGGGAGTAAAACCGACCTTTGTGTTTATTAAGACAGCCTACAACTAGTATGCCTCCTTCCTAAGCTCCTTGTTAGCACACGTGTGCAGGGAATGAAAAACGGAGGAGGAGTTGAGTTGTATTTTATACAGTCTATGGGCTGAACAAGCTCTGAGCTCTGACTCCGTGACAGACCGGATATTGTTGTTACGTAACAAAAACACGGAAGTCTGAAACGGCTCGTTTCACACACATTTACAGAAAGGTGTAGAAATCAGAACAGGGGCAGAATGGATTTTTTTAATTCTCGGGGGGTTTGTAGACATGCCAGGGAAACATATTTCAGGTAGAGAACCATTAAAAAGTCCAATTTGCATGATATGTCACCTTTAAATCTCTGATGAACATTTTCAGTGGAAGCTTCTGGATCAGTTTAAAGATGATCAGAATAACAGAGACAAACTATCAGCCTCAGGTCTAACCCTCTCCTCCTCCATCAGGGCAGGCAGGCCTTACTCTGGCTGCTGGGTGTGTACGGGGAGCGGGTCTGTAGCGCCCCCTACACGTTGGAGGTGTTCATCGACGGCGTGAGGAGTGAGGCGTCTGTGGGGGTGAAGATGGAACTGCTGACAACCGCCATGAGGCTATTTCTGTGCCGACCTGCAGAGACGCAGGACATGCTGGGACGACTGCTGCACTACTGCATAGGTGCGTTTGTGTGTGTGTGTGTGTGTGTGTGTGTGTGTGTGTGTGTGTGTGTGTGTGTGTGTGTGTGTGTGTGTGTGTGTGTGTGTGTGTGTGTGTGTGTGTGTGTGTGTGTGTGTCAGATAGACTTTGACTCTTGTTTTTTTTCACAGAGGAGGAGACGGACATGTGTGTGCGTGACCAGGCTCTCCTTTACTACCGCCTGTTGCATTGTGGGATTGAAGAGACTCGTAAGGTGCTGCAGGGTCGGAGGTCAGATCCCTCCCTGGGCGTTCTGATTGGCCGCCCTGCAGAGCCCATCAGCCAATGGGCATCCAGCTTCAACACTCTGGAGCCTCTAAAGCAGGTCACCGTGGAGACAGAGTCCCCCAGCAGAGGAAGTCCTGAACATGTGACCTTTGACCTTTCAAAGCCCAACACTGACCTCTCTGACACTCTGAGCTGCAGCCAGGTGGAGGAGCTTCATCCAGGTGAGTGTAGAGTTCAAACCTTTCTCTGAACTGTGATGTGAAGATTCCTTAGAGCAGGTTTGGGATATAACAGGAGAGTATTATTAGGTATGGGATGACAGCATGGTATGGTAACCTCTCTGTTCAGCTCAAAACCAAACTCTCTCGCCTGGTGCAGACTGCAATGAAGGTCATAGGGAAGACTGGCAACCCTTCCATACTGGCAATTTATGAGCAGTGTGTTCTTGGGCAGGCTCAGAGAATACTTGTAGACCCGTTACACATTCTTTACTCTGAGTATGAACTTTTACCGTCTGGAAGAAGGTACAGAGTCTCAAGTGTAAATTGAATCGTTTTAAAAACTCCTCCCGATCTCTATTAAAATTTTAAATAGTGAATAGCCTGTTAGGGTTGGGACAGTGTTAGGGTGCTCTCTCTTTGATATTATGCTGTGTGTTGTATGCATGTGGACTATTTATTGTTTATTATTGTTAGGGCCCGAGCACTGACGGGCAGTGGCGGCGAAGGCCCTATTGAAACCCTAAGGATTTTTATTTTTATTTGTTACGCCACTTCAAACTCATTTTTGGAGCCCTGAACATGCATGAAAGCGCAGATATATTTGCACACTCATCAGGCCCGGTAAAATATTTACTAATTTATAGGTCTTGTGCAAAAATTCTCAAAAATGTGCTCACTAGCGCCCCCTAAAGTTTTCAAAAACGCCTCCCCATAGAGCTTATTTTGAGCTACTTGCTTGAAAATTAATACGCATATTCATGGAATTAGGACGCACAAAAAAGCCTCCTGCACCCATATCTGAAACTCAACAGGAAGGGCGCCACCTAGCTCTGATAATTTAAAATGGCGTCCAAATAAGGGTGCATACTTTTGCTAACTCCTCCTAGGGTTTTTCTCCGATTCAGTCCAAACCAATGGCAACCTATAGTAGACACATTGACGATTCAAAATCATTAAAGGCATTCCGTTCAGACTAAAATTGGGGGCGTGGCAGGCGTTCAGGCTGTGCATCAAACGCACATACAGTTTTGAATATGAAGAATGACGCCCAAACAAGGGTGCATACTTTTGAGAGCTCCTCTTAGGGGGTTTCTCCAATTCAGTATTGACGATTAAAAATTATTAAAGGAATTCTGTTCAGACTAAAATTGTGGGCGTGGCACACTGTCAAGTTTGGAGGTTTTCTTGGCAATCTGCCAAAAACTTGGAACATTTGCACCACCTAAGGCAGTATATAATCTCAGATCTTGCTTTCACATCATGTGGTGGCAAATATCAGGCGGTGGTTTACATGTGGCAGTGGCTCACGTAGGCGGCGGCTGCAGGTGTGCGAGGGCCCGTTCATCGCCGCTTGCGGCTTTAATTATTATTTTTTTTCTTATTTATTTATGTGTTCTTTTGTCATTGTGGTGATTTTTGAAGGAGCAGGTAACATGTGCAGCACTGATGTCAAAGACAAATTTCCTTACGGGGACAATAAAGTACATTGTATCTTATCATATCGTGTCATAACATTAACATAGCGGGGGAACATAATTCTGTGTTTCTGTCCATCTCTTTCTCTGCAAATGAGACTCTAGTCTTTAAGAAATAGATCACGGATGAGCAGTTAAAACAACAACAACAACAACAACAGCTCCTTCGGCTTGAAAAGATCAAGTCAGGATATCTACTAAACTTATCCGATACCTGCTGTCTTATATATGTCTGATTTCAGCTGAAATCAGTATGTGTTGTTAGATACAGTGAAGCTGAGACTCAGTAGAGACAGATGGACAGGCACTGGATTCCCCGTCATGTGAGATGTTTAGCTCCATTCTTGGAATTTTTCTTTGTGACTGTTTCAGAGAAGTTCACGACGGAATTCCATCTGCAGACTCTTACTACATGAGATGTTTTTGTGAGGGGACGTGGTGCAGTTATTCTCACAGTGTGTGATGTTGTTTGATGGTTGATGGATGCTCAGTGAACACTAAGCTGTTTGTCTCTGCTCAGCAGGTTAAAGCTTGGTGTCAGGTCGATCAGGTTTCATACAGTCTGCTTTAACAGAACATGAAAAGGATGGATCTAAGGGAAAAGTGAATGAATTGAACGAATACTCAGGCTTCTAAAGGAGCTGCAGGTATTTCTAGTTTCTATAACCTGTTTTTTCTCTTCCCCAAGCAGTCCACACCTACAGGAATGATAGTGAGTCAGTGACTGTTGTTTGTTGCTGCATAACTAATGAAGCCCTGTGTTCAGGGTCAGAGGGGAAGAGGGGAAGAGGTAGAGGAGTTTTTGATGATTGATCTGTCAGGATTAGAGAAGTTTTATTTATTGTGTTTTACATTGAGGTTTAAAAAAAGGACACTCATTCTTTAATCAGGTAAAAATGAAGAGGTTTATAATTTGGTCAAAGTGGAAGCACTGGTTGAACTGGTTTCCTGC
The DNA here is from genome assembly GCF_009762535.1 of Notolabrus celidotus. Classification (NCBI taxonomy): domain Eukaryota; kingdom Metazoa; phylum Chordata; class Actinopteri; order Labriformes; family Labridae; genus Notolabrus; species Notolabrus celidotus. Next base: position 12,610,825 of record NC_048282.1, on the reverse strand, counting down.
AAACATTTTATATCAAGAGATGTGTGTTGTGCTTCTGCGTGATGTTCTTGTTAACATGTTTATTCAACTTTAACTCAGTGTTGACTACTTTATTAAACCTTTCTTAAAAGATCTTCATCGTATTTTAATCTGTAACTTTAGAGAGTGTAACAGACTGTTGTGTGCAGTAAGGAGAGAGGACTGTACTCCCTCATGTCTGCTGGGATCTCTCTCAGAGAGCTTCCTGTGTTCTCCCTCGGGGTCGAACTTCTGTAAAGTTTTTCAGACTGAAGATGTTTTTTCTCTCTCCCAAGGTTAAGGTCCTTTATTTATACGACTGCAGGACCATTTTAATCACAGATCGCCTCCTCTGGCACTCATCCAAACTTCTTGTCTCCCCAAATTCATCCTCACCCTCCTCCACTCTGTCCACTATTCTGCTGCTGCCTCCTCTCTCTGTCTCCTTCTTCCTCTCAGACTCAGATGATGTGGGTCGGTGCACAGACTCCTCTGCTGACGTGCTGCCCCCCCTCAGCCTGTCCCCCTCCCCGGCTCTCGGTCCGGAGCAATTTGAACGTCTGTGGCTGCAGGGACAAGCTGTGCATGCAGAGCGAGGTAATTCAATAGATAGAGATTCTTTTATTCTGAAAGCTGTCTCCTCCAGAGAGAAAGAGTGACAGAGAGGAGAGGACACAGACTGTAAAAGCAAAGTGAAATCAGCAGCCTGGACTTCATTCACTCAGTGACAGAGCTGAAGTGCTCGTTCTGAGTAAGACTTAAGCTTCTCTGTCTTTTTGATGTGTGTCCAGGTTCTGGTGACGCTGAGAAGGAAGAGGAGGAGTTTACTTGTTTGGTGGAACATGTCCGATGTCCTGCAGTTCCTCACTGCTCACCTCAGAGTCTTCAGGCCGCAATGCAGCTGCTCAACATCCAAACGTTAGCCTTCACGCCTCCACACACGCTCCCCTGGAGGGTCTACCTGTACACACATACTCAGCACATGCACTCTGGAAACACACCACGCAGCACGCTCATACTTGGGGAGCTGCTGTACACCGGGAAGGACAGAGAGGTGACGGTGGAGGGAGGGGAGGAGGAGGAGGACGGGAGGGGTACAGATGAAGCAACAGGTGACGGTGCTAGACGCAGAGAGTCGAACAGGAAAGACGAAGAGGAGGAGGAGGTGAAAGTGACTCTTTATCAGCAGCCCAGAGACGAATATGCTCTGAGAGGGTTTGTGTCTATCCTCACCTCTGTGCTACACACACTGTCCTCAGAGCGAGAGTAACACACACACACACACACACACACACACACACACACACACACACACACACACACACACACACACACACACTCTCACACACTCTCACACACACACACACACACACACACACACACACACACAAACACACACACAAACACACACAAACTCATCATGTGACTCGTTGTTCAAGCTAACATGCTCACTGATCATACATGTATCAAAGCTCCTCCAATAAAATGCTCTGGCTAATGTGACCCTCCTTTTGCAAAGTACTGTCACCCTGAAAGTCTGTCTGCAGGAAACATCAGCAGCAGGTTTCAGGGATTCATATCAGAACAACAACATGTTTGAGCACCAGAGATTCTTTACTGTCCACCGCAGACCTCAGGGTTCAAAGTTTGAATATCAGGATCGCAAAAACCTTAAGAGGACAGAGGAGGCTTGATAGTATAGACAATATTCTATGACAACATGGAAATACAGAGAAGGTATGCAAACGAGAGTTAGGTGCACTTCCCTCTTTCACAGTTTCTGAAATAAAGCTGAGAAAGCAGACTTTACACATCTGTAATCTCCCCACACTCAGAAACAAACTTTAATAGGACTCAGGTTAAGTCGTCAGGATGAAGTCTATTAAAGAGTAATTAAAGCGAGGTGAGGGTTTGAACTGATGGGGGCAGTGTGGAGGACGGAGCGATAATAGAAGACAAACTGATTGAGGAAGCAGCTCAACGTGTCTGAGGCTGCAGAGCTGCAGGATATCTGAGATTAAAGCTTTAATGGATGTTTTTTTTAATGATGATGTGTGAGCAGCTGAGAGGCTCCTCTGTGTCTGACTATAACAGTCAGGAGATGTTCATGCTCCTTTTCAGAGGAATGGAGAGGATTTCCCTCTTTTTTCCTCTTTATAAAAGATGCGACATAAGACCCACCTGGTTCCTTTTCCCATCCTAGTTTTGTCAGATAACGGTGAGAGCCGTCCTGACGAATTCAGCTGGATGTTTAAAAGAAGAAGAAGATTCTTATATCCTATAAGATTAAGAAAGTCCTCATTTAATAAACTCATGTAATAATGTTTATTTACTCCTCTACTTTCACTACTCATCAGTTATGGCGACCCCTGTGGATGAAGAGGTAAGTCTCATCTTTCGATTGATCCTTCCTCTACATGTGATCTTGTTCTCATTAAATATTTCATCATCTCAACCTGAGTCACATCAAGTGTAAGGAATGTTTTCCATCGAACAATACCAAAAAGTTGTGTCACAATCACTCAGACCAGGAAGCAGCTGAAACAGGAAGTAAAAAAAGTTATATAGGTGATAGGATTCATTTTAGTACCTTCACAAAATCCTCACAAGAGCTTTAACAGTCTATACGGTACATTACGGAAATGTGGGAAGGTAAAAAAAAGATTATCTGCCTATATCATCCTGCAGAGTGTGAGTGCCTATTCACTGCATGCAGGACAGTGACTGTGTGTGTGTGTGTGTGTGTGTGTGTGTGTGTGTGTGCATGTGCGTGCGTGTGCGTGCGTGCGTGTGTGTGTGTCAGTCTGCTCTGTGACGACACACCTGGTCCATATAAAGCCGGGGCACCTGATGCTCCTCTCACTCACACTTGAGGAAGAGAGAGGAAAAGGGACGCTCTCACTCACATACACACACACATACACACACACACACACATAGCCTACACACTCCCGCACACACGCGCGCGCGCAGACATACAGCGAAGTAGCAGAAGATCGGGGAGAATGAGGAAACTGTTCTCGGTATAATGATCAGCACGTTGAACTGGACAGTGATCGCTTCCTCTCTGGTGATCCCTCGGAGTTTCCGGTCCTTATAAGTCCCTGACATCCCGGAGCAGAGCCAGCTGACCGACGGAGCGTCAGTTGTCGACAGGAGCAGAATCACCGGCTGAAGGAGGTAAGAGGACCGGGGAGGGGAACCACAGAAAGTACTCTGATAAATACATATTGTTGTTAAGTTCTTATCTCACACTTTGCATCACTTTATTCTTATTCTCGCATTGTTTGGAGCTGAAAGATGAAAGCTTAACAAATTAATTTTAACATTTCTGTAATCTCTCTTCAATAACCGAGGGTACAGCAACAACCGTCCTGAGTCTGTAACCTGGAGAGTCTCATATAATGTGACATAATGTGGATTAAAATGAAACAGCGAGATTTATTCAGATTGAACCCCTCTGTTAATACACTGACAGCATGTCATGTGTCATAATTTGCGGTGTTCATATTTAAGATATACTTTATTTAAGATATACTTTAGCCTATTGGATTCCCCATTTGGGGAAATTCTTTTGTTGCAGCATCTTACAACCCGGAACAGGGGAATACAACAGTGTACTTACATAGTTAAAAATATAATAATAATAGTAGGGCCTAATGATAAAATAAAAATAGAATAAAATAAAATATGGCAAATATTACAGATATATATACACTATGTACACTTCTATCTGATGAATAGATAGTGATGTAAGTTATTGCACAGATAAAATTGCACCAGGTTATTAAAAAAATATACACAGTATGAGAAAGAATAAATTGTATAAATTAGGCTACGTAATTTAACTTAACACCGTGCAGTCTACATAAAGATAATTCTATACAAATAAACCAAGAACCAAACTACATGATGAGATTCATCCCTTAACGGGTGTATTAGTCATGTAGGATTTATGTATTTAACAAGCTGGTCCACCTGTACTGTCATCCAGGTGTGAGCGGTGTGGGGTGAGGTATGCAGCTCCTGAGAGCTCAGATTGAGGACACCAACTAGATACTGATTGTAGATATGAGAGATAAGAGTGAGAGCAGCTCAAAGACATGTTGACTAAACAAAGACTGTGTGTGTGTGTGTGTTTGTGTGTGTGTGTGTGTGTGTGTGTGTGTGTGTGTGTGTGTGTGTGTGTGTGTGTGTGTGTGTGTGTGTGTGTGTGTACAGGTGGTTTGGACATTCAGACATGACAGTATGACTATAATGACAGTCTGACCTGTGACAGTAAACAGCTCACAGTCTGAGCTAAAAATAACCTGCAGGACCTTCCTTCCAGAAACTACCCCTGACTATTCACACACAGCGGCCTCTCCTTTCCCCCTACAAACACTCTCACACACACATACACACCCTGCACACACAGACCTGCAGAGCATCACAAATTCAACTTTAATATGTTAACAAAAATCTACACTCTTGTAGTGTAAGTAAAAGTCATAAAATCTTTGATTTGATCAAATTTTTCCAACCAAAAGCTTAAAGAAAAGAAACATACCCAAACATTTGAAAATCTAAAACCAGAAACTTTTGCACCAAAGTGTATTAAAATGATCCGTCATCAAAAAAGTAATTTACAGTAGGTTAGCTTATAACCAACTTAAACTTAATCAACTTAACATTGCAGCTCTTTGTTTATTATTTTACTCTTTCAGAGCTCCATACAGCAGCAGTCACTTCCTACTACACACTGTACCTTACTGTCTTTTTTGACTGCATAAACACTAAAATCAAAAGTAATACACAATTATCAAAACCTTATACTCAAGGAGCAAAACATCGTCCCAAATCTGCACCACTATACGCACAATGTCAGCCTCACACTTTTTGCAAAACAATACACACAGTGATTTGTAAAACACTGAACACACTTGTATATATTAGACACAGAAGTATTGATTAAACACAGCCATTGCTGCATTTTCATAGTGCTTAAACCTGATTGGTGTGTCTACAATAAAGCAATCATGTGTTTGCAAACTTGATGGCTGTATTTAACCAATTGGCTCATAGGTGTGGTGATGTGACAGTCAGTGCTTTGGAATTGAAGGAAGTGACATCATGATATACTTCTGTGTCTAATGTATACAAGTGTGTTTAGTGTTTTACAAAAAGTGTGAGGCTGACATTGGACCTATAGTGGTGCAGAACTGGGACGATGTTTTGCTCCTTGAGTGTAAGGTTTTGATAATTGTGTAATACTTTTGATTTTAGTGTGAAACGCAGATCCCACCGGTTACATTTATGCAGTCGAAAAAAACTGTAATGTGTAGTATTTTCTGTACTGAATTTTCAGATTTCTTCTCTTCTTTTTACTGTAATTGTAACCTGTGCTGGATCCAGTGTTTGATGTTTGTCTGATATTTGCTGAGCTTACAGTGTTACGCACACTACTGTAATAGCATGAAAACTGGGACATGTTTGACATGTTGACTGATTTAGATTTATAGAGATAAATAAATTATATTTAGATCAGTCTGCAGCATTGTTCTTGGGTAATGTTTGGTGAATTGATTGTATATTTGCACTTTCTTTGTGTACTTCACTTGCAGTACTCTTATCACTGAGAAGTAGAATAGCTAAAGGTGTTTTAGGTTAGCAACAGTGTGTAACTGGTTCAAACAGAATAAAGTCATATGAAACATGTGTGTTTCACATGGTAACAAAATATGGTTTTGATAAATTAGTGTATAGTTTTTACAAGAGTGTTTCATTTTGAAAAGGATCTGAGGTGTTCTGCTACTTGTGTATGTGGTTGTGTGAATTGTGTGTAGTGTTTTGACAAAATGGGCACTGTTTTCAAAATCGTGTTAAGCAATCGTAAAAAACTGTAAATACTACACACTGTACCTTCAAATACTACACACTGTACCTTCAAATACTACACACTGTACCTTTAAATACTACACAATGGACATTTAAAGACTAAACACTGCACCTTCACTATGAGCTTTTAAAGATACGGAGGTGTCTGACCAATAAGAGCTTTGTAGGTCAGAAGAAGGATTTTAAATTTTAGTCTAGATTTTATAGGGAGCCAGTGTAGAGAAGCTAACACTGGAGAGATTTCTCTTTCTTTCTAGTTCTAGTCAGTACTCAAGCTGCAGCGTTTTGGACCAGCTGAAGAGTTTTGAGAGACTTATTAGGGCAGCCTGATAAACAGGAATTACAGTAACCTGGAGGTAACAAATGCATGGAATAGTTTTTCTGCATTCCTCTGAGACAGAATGTGTCTCATTTTTCAGATATAACATATGTGAAAAAAGGCTTAACTTGAAATTTGCTGAATGTGGGAGTTGAAGGACAAATCCTGATGAAATAGGACTCCCATATTCCTAGCAGAGGTGCTGGATGCCAGACTGATGCTGTCTAAGGCAGTTATATTAAATGATTAAACTAAGGCCAACACCAAAACAACAATCCTGCACTAAGCACACACCTGCCTCCCTCTCAAGCTTATAGACTGACAGGCGTAACACTAGACAGTCTACAACACAGACACTGACTGTCCGGAGAACTCTTTTACTGAACATGACCCCAAACAAACATGACACACTGATTTGTGTTTTTTCCATTAGTTTTTTCCTCTCCTCTCTCCTCCCCTCCCTCATATAAACGGGGGAGTAGGGAGAAGTGCAGCACAGACTCTAACTCGGCGGGGGGGAGGCAGGGTTTGGGTATGTGACAAAGATGTTGTCACTGACTGAGGACAACACATGGGAAAGCACTCACACCTGCTCATACGCACATATTTTTTATTGTGGTGGGTTCATGCTCTGCAATAAATAATCTCAATTTACAACTTATGGTAAAAAGAAGACCCATCGATCCATTGCTTGATTAATCAAATTGTTTATTGATTTTCATCTCACCGATCGTGCTGCTCTGCTGCTTTACAGCTTCAGGGTTTGAAGCAGAGCTCAGGGTAAAGATTACTTTCATACGGGGAGGGGAGAGCATGCTCAGGTGTGCTGATGTTGAATCTTGTCAGGTGTTATGCCCCTTCACTCATAAACTGGTTTATTTATGGAAGATATTTTTTGTTGAAATGGTCAGTAACGTGATGCAGTATACTTGTTCAGCTAAAAAGAACTGTTGTTTTGATTTATTGTGGTAAAGTGAAGTTAATTGATCTCAACAGGTGGTTGGTCTAGAAGGAGGGGCTAGCAGTTAGTTTACCAATGACCCTTGAGTCAGTGCAAGGGTGGCTCAAAATGAGACAGGTGCATTCAGATTCTGTGTTTCCTTCGTTTTGCTCTCGTTTTTTTGTAAATAAAAGCACATTTGTCATCTTTTCGACTCAGCCATCATGTTGTTTTTCTACAGACCCCTTTTGAGCCTAACTTAACAAAACAGGGAGGTGCCCACTGCCCACTTGATGACCCCCGTGGCTTTCTCTGCCCCTCTGTCCTCTGGGTTGGGGAACAATAGGGACTGTGTGACAGAGTAGCTCAGATTAGAGCTGTTGTGACTTTACTCTGCAAAGAGGGAACAACCTGTTGACCATTAACCTCAGTGTTCCTCTTTTTTAGGATTACAAAACTTTTTGCTTTGATGTCTATGTACCGACCGTTTGAAACGAGATGCTGCATCAGATTAAGATGAGCAGATATGTTTCCTCTGCTCTGTGTGGAGGGCTGCTACGCCAAATTTTGTTGCTTTTGACTTCAATAAAAACGAATCTGTTGTTGTGAGAATTTCAACAGGAAATGGAAACAGATACATGTTTGATCTGTTCGCTCAAGAGTACACCAAGGTGATGAAGGTGCAAAACAATAAAGCAGGTGAAGAAGGGAACGATCATCACTGCAAAGGAAATATCACTTCCTGGAACTCTCTGCCACGACACACTTCACAGCACCTGTGTGTGTGTGTGTTTGTGTGTGTGTAGGTGTGTGTGTGTGTGTGTGTGTGTGTGTGTGTGTGTGTGTAGGTGTGTGTAGGTGTGTGTGTGTGTGTAGGTGTGTGTAGAGGTGTGTGTGTAGAGGTGTGTGTGCGTGCAAATGTCCATCAACCTGTCCGAGCCTCTGAAACATTCATTAACAGTTTGCTGAATTATTTACTGATATGCTGACTGAGTTACACACTGTGTGTGTGTGTGTGTGTGTGTGTGTGTGTGTGTGTGTGTGTGTGTGTGACAGGAAATGCTACGACGTTCAAAGAAGAATGTTGTTTTAGCTGTGCTGCTTCTCGTCGGTGGATTTTATTTCATCAACCGCTCAGACTTCCTCACCACTGTAAGTAGATACACACACACACACACACACACACACACACACACACACACACACACACACACACACACACACACACACACACACACACACACACACACATGCACCCAAACACTAACAAGAAATGGTATACCACACAAACAGATTTAAGTCATCACCTGAACCTCTGATGTTTCACCTCTCTTCCTTTTCACTGAAGCAGCATCAGAGTGATGTTTCACGGTGAAGGAGTAAACTCTTGTGTTTGTGTTTCAGGGCCCGAGGAAGTTGGTGGAGCCTCCTCCTCAGGAGTTGACCTGGGAGGCTGAGCGGCTGGTCAGTAAGGACTCATGGGTGGAGCAGGGGGACTTCCTGGCTCTGAATGTGTCTTATCAGCTGCTGGCTGGAGCACCGACCCCTAAGCAGAGTCAGTCACACTCTGTCCTTGCTCTAAACATTTCTAACATTTCAGGAGGTCTGTCCCTGAAGCTTTTCACAGTCTGTTCAAACATGAGAAGACGCTTTTATTAGAAGTTTTGCAGTAAATATCTCCCACCTGATCTGCGTGCAGTAAAAAGTAATTCTGTGAATATGTCCAAATCACATGCAGCAATGATAGAAAGACAAACACTGTTAGAGTCTGACTCTGCTTCACCGCCATCTTTGATATCTTTAAACATCACACAGAGACTGTCCTGTCACGTCCTACAGAGACACTGCACGCTAAGAGGGATGAGGGTTTCAGATGCGGACTCTCCTGACGTTTTCTGTAAACTCTTTGGAGTTCATGAGAGCAGAGGGTTTTTATTTGTGATGTAACTCTCTTTGTGTACAGGACTGATCTGTTTTAATGATATTAAAACACATTTATCCGTCATGTTTCAGGGTATTTGTCCGTTGGGATATCATCCATAAAGAGGCAGAAGGGCAGCTACCTGCTCCCCACGCTGCAGTCTCTGTTCTCCCAGTCGTCTCCTGAGGAGCGCTCCTCCATGGTGGTGGTGCTGCTGCTGGCAGACTTCGATGTGAGCTGGAGGGTCAGTACGGTGAAGGAGATCAGGGCTGAGTTCCACTCTGAGCTGGATCAGGGCCAGCTGCTGGTCCTGCATGTAAGCCAGGACTGGTATCCTCCTCTAACAGGTAGACTTCATCCTACAGGTGTCCTGATTCCTCCACAGCTATGTTATCTTGTTGGGCTTTTCTCAAATCACTCCCTCCTGACACACTTTTACCTCACACGCATTTATTAGACTTGTGAAGTGCTTGAGGTTTACAGAGACCAACACAAACTTAGAGTACCAACATTAGGTTAGATAAAGAACCTGAAACTAAAAGAAGCAGCGTTTTATCATATTTGGACTGATTTATATCCATGACTTGATTTTGAAAGGCTTCACGACCTCTCAGGTGTACAGAATCACATCATCTTGCTCTGCTGATTCTGTGGTTCTGACACAGGGCTCTCTTCTCCTCCTGCAGGTCTTAAGAGGAACTACAACGATGCTCCAGATAGGGTGTCTTTCCGCTCCAAACAGAACCTGGACTACTCCTTCCTCATGCATTACAGTGCCGGTCTGGGCCGATACTACATCCAGCTGGAGGACGACATCTCTTCCGCCAAGAACTTCCTGAGCACCATCAAGAGGCGAGTGGAGGAGCAGGAAGGGAAGGCGACAACCTGGGCGATGCTTGAGTTCTCCAACCTCGGTTTCATCGGGAAACTCTACAAATCAGCTCACCTTCCTCTCCTGGCTCGCTTCCTCTTCCTCTTCTACCAGGAAATGCCCTGTGATTGGCTGATGTCTCACTTCAGGACGCTGCTGACTCAGAAAGAGCAGATCCTGTTCAAACCGTCTCTCTTCCAGCACATGGGGACGTTCTCCTCCTTCCAGGGGATGTACAACAAGCTGAAGGACAAAGACTTTGAGGAGAGTCTCTACAACAATCCTCCCGCCGAGGTTTTCACCGACATGTCCACGTACCAGAAAAACTTCCCCCGGCTGGCATGGGAGGCCGGGGAGGGAATCTTCTGGGCACGCTCCCCGGTGAAAGGGAATCACTTGACCGTGGTGTTCATGCAGCCCGTAGTGGTGACGGGGATTTTTATAGAAACCGGGTCAGGAGGCAAAGACCTGCTGGAGTCGGCTCAGGTCGAGGTGGGCTGCGAGGTGGTCTCCACAGACTTACAGGAGAAGACGTGTAAGGAGTTCCAGTCTTTGGGGATGGTAGAGACTGGGAGGTTTGAGATGCAGGAGGTGGATAAAAAGTTAAACTCTGCCTCTTCATGTCTGAAGATCCAGGTGACAGCGGGTCAGAAGGACTGGGTGATCATCAAAAAAATCAGGGTGTTATTGAAGTCCAGCTCAGGGGTGAGTGTGTCCTCCTGATGGATGAGTTGTGACTGTAGTGCCTTAATGAAGCTGCTGTCTGTCCGTTTGAGACACTGTGTGACCAAAGTCTGTAAAGCTCTCTACATGCAGAGATCTGCAGAGAGTGTATTATCAGCTTCATGTGTTTTATATTTTAATGTAATTAAAGTCCCACTGCTGTCAGAGTGTCCCGTTTTGTTCCTGAATTGCTGAGCCCAGGGGACGTAATCTTAGATCACAGCGTCTCCATAAAACCTGTCCTAACATAAATTCTGCACGTCTGATGATTTCAGACGCAGATAGTTTCAGGAACTTGATTTCGCACATGCACTGTGAATACCTCCTCTGTTTGTCATCTCATACCTTGTTACACTCCATTTGAGTTGGGGGCCGTGCTTTTTTATTGTTATTTTGATGCAACACATGTGAACCTGCAGCTGCAAGCGGAGGATCAGGTGTGTGTCATGTGTGAGAGAAGTAAAACAAAAAGAAAGGGAAACTATCCCTTTAAAACCATCACAAAGTACTGTTGTTCTTACCAACATAAAATTGCAAAGTTTGAGCGCCAATTTAAGATACTTATAAAAAAGAAAAGACTTATTAAACAGTGTTGTCGATAAACATTGTCAGGAAATGAGTCATAAATCCACCGCTGTGTGTCTGACGATGACTGCAGGCTGACAGTCTGAGACACAAACCTCTCCTGAGTGCGTGCTCATGTCGTCCATTCAGTGAGTTTAATTGTTGAGGAGAGGACCGCTGGAGTCATGAGGTCTGAGGTTTATTCCTCCATTGTTTGCAGACAGACTCAGACTGTCAGACACCCTGCACTTAATCAGATAACATCTCTGTCTGACCACACCGCAGTGTTCATGCCTCCTGCTCCATTGTAATCACAGGTTTGCGTTAGGATCATGAAATGTCAGTAGGTAATTTGATGTGTTTACAGGTTTTGTTTTCTGCAGGAGGAGAGGCGTTTTTTTTTAGGTTTTCTGCCAATGTTTTTTATAAAATGTTGCTGAACCTGTCCCAGGCTGCAGGGTCTATGAGCTTAATGTTCCCACAGAGGAGAGGATAAAGGTTTATTCTTTTACACCTTTAATGGAGCCATGAAGGGATTCAAGTGTTTATATAACGTTATTTTGAGGTTTAGGGCAGGATATTGTATGTTTACTTTTTGTGGTGTTATTATGGTGTTTGTTTACAATATGGTTTATTTTGGGATCAGTTAATTAGGTTATTTACGGGTCATGTGTTAGGGGCGGGGATATTGAGTTAATTTAGGCCACCTGTGTTCCTTTGTTTTGCAGGTAGAGAGAGGGGGTGAGCTGGGTCTTCGTACTTATTGTTGACCGCTTAGTTTTCGCTATTTACGCTTAATTTATGCTCAGTTTATGCTATTTATCACTTATTTTTGCTATTTTCTGTTTGTGCACTTTATCATGAGTTGATCATCCCTTTTTGGTAATAAAAGGTCCAACTTACACTTAGTGATTTTTTGCTTTTGCGCGTCTGTCAATAACTAGGCCCAGCATCAGCCTCTCAGCGGCTTTTGGCTCTTAGTAGTCGCTACACACCTTTAACGGAGCTGTGTCTGACCACACCTCAGTGTTCATGCCTCCTGCTCCATTGTAATCACAAGTTTACATTAGGATCATGAAATGCCAGTAGGTAATTTGATGTCTTTACAGTTTTTGTTTTCTGCAGGAGGAGAGGGTTTTTTTTTAGGTTTTCTGCCAATGTTTTTCAAAAAATGTAGCTGAACCTGTCCCAGGCTGCAGGGTCTATGAGGACAATGGTTTATTCTTTTACACCTTTAATGGAGCTGAGACTCTTCATGGAGGAGATGAATGATAGAACACAAAATACAGTCAGAAACTTATGGAAGATATTAAAATATTTATGATTCATAGGTTGGAAACTGCTGCAGATCAGTGCTGGGATGTATATGCAAAAGAGGAACGACATTAGAATTAATATTTGTTTACCAAAGGCAGGAAGAAGACAGTGAGCAAACATCCTGAACTGTCATTGAGCTTTATTCTGTCAAAATTATATTGTATTCACTCAGAGCCGAATCTAAGTTCACTTGTCTTTCTCTGCATCTCTCTGGCTCTGCTCTGAGGTGCATGGTAATCCTGTGGGGACTACTTTCTGTGGCCCATCACTCCCTGCTCCCCCTTTGTCACTGTGAGCTCTGCTGCTGGCTCTCTGTGAGGTTGCACACCTCCCTGCAGCTCTATCAGAACCAGGACTCACAGCTATCTGGCCACCTGAAGAGACGAGCCGGTCCTGAGACGCTGGTCGAGCTTCAACTGCAGGAGATGAGGCGGCCCTGTCTTTCTGTGTAGAGTCATTGCTCTGCGAAGAAGAAGAAGAACACTGAGACACAGGAACAAACTTCACTGCTATAAACTCAAACTTTACAGAGTGTGTTTGTCTCATTTCTCCTCAGAATATGTCATCACACTTAGAGTAAGGCACACTGTCCTGACAACTCCAGATGTAATGTCTTAGTCCAAGATATTACGAGCCAGAAAACAAGACCTGAATTGCATTTTATGTGTAACAAAAACAAGCTGTCAGCGCATCAGGTAAAATGTACTCTTTGAGAAAACTTCACAGGTAGGATTCAGTCACTGTCAGCTCTTTTTTTTAATTTTTAAATTGATGAAATGAAAAAAAAAAGGGAGGTTGTTCCAGGCCATTCAATAGTACAAAACAGTATCTCTCATCTGCACAGATTAAGGCTTACAAACTCTAGTGTATGAGTTCCTTTTTTTCTAATATTTTACACAGTCATCAGCTCGTAGTCTTAAGAAGAAGGGGAGTTTTTCCATGGAATACATTTCGTTGACAGTTGCCCAATTATTATGTGATAAAGCAGGAAACAACTTTAATTCCAAAAATTATCCTTATTACTTTTGCGGGTAAGAATGGATTAGAGAGCAGGCCCAAAATACATGAAAATGATCTGCCATAATTGTACCACACTTCCTCCAACATTCATCAAGCCCCTGAGAGGCGTGTTGTCTAAATTACATTCTAGGGGTAGAAAAATACTGTATTGTACAACATCAGCCGAACTCTTGTCATGATATAGAGTTGGTGGTCCTAGTCTGACCCTCCCAAATATCACAGCAGTCTTCCTCAGCTATCTCCAGGCCAGACTCCTTCTCCCACCTCTGTTTGCTGTAGGGAGTAGAGTGGTTTTTGGAACTTAACAAACTTTTATAGATTTGTGATATGACATGTTTGTTTTATATGCATCACTTAATATGCTGACCAGATTAGGGTCTCTGTTTGTTTGATTTCTTTGTCAAAATAATGTATCTCTTTTTAAACTCTTAACAAGAAATTTAGACCTTTGTTTTGTCTTGTAATATTTTAAAAAGTCAGGTAATGGGACTTAAATTCACACTAGAAATGAGACAAATACACTCGGGACGTTTTCGCTGTGTTCGTTTTTATGAAAGAGACAGTCTGTGCCCAAAAAATAAAGCTCCAGTGAGGAAATTTTAGATTGTAATGCAATAGCAATCATGCTTCTTTATAATCTACAAAATTAAAGGAGTCCATCACCAGTTAAAGACAGTTTTTTACTATGTCGTCATCTTTAAAGCCGACCTCGCTGCAGCAGGGTCGGTGTCAGTGACACGCTGCAGAAACAGACTTCTTTAATCAAACATTTCCCTGCAGAGATTCTTGAAAGTGATATTTGACCAATCAAAGAAAGCAGGATGAGATACTTCTGTTTAAAAAAAAAAAATACTTTAACAGCTACAGGACAAGATTAGCAAAGACATCAGAGGAGCATCTTTTTCCACAGGGGGTGCCAGAATTGCCTCAGCCCAGAAGTTCCTCACAGGAGCTTTAAACATGCTTTTTAATGTCATGAGCCAAGATAAAATACAGCAAAAGTTGGCTGCAAATCCTTGTGAAGAATGAAATTAAGTTTCCTATGACCGGTCAACACACCTTTCAGATAGTTGTGTGATTAGGCTCAGTGTTAACTAAGATAAAAGTTAAGATCACTTTTGAAGAGGTAAGAAAAAGAGATATGTCATCTTTTCAGTGGAGTGTTTGACAAAATAACAAAATAAACCAACATATTCAATTTTAAGTGAAGTGTTCAGACCTGAGCTGAAGCAGTGACCAGGATCTACAGCAGGCTCACAGACGATTTGCATACTCTTGCAGGAGCTCACATCAGAGCGAGCATTTCATTGTTTCTGATTTCCTAAGGCCAAACAGGAGCTAAGTTAATTTCCGCCGGCTCTCCACAGGGACTCAAACGCTCCACGGTCGCTCCAGTTACCGAGAAACACAGACACATTCTTCAGCTTGTTTGTTTTTAGCTCCGCTCCTAAAAACACTGCAGGCAAACTCAACGGAAGAGCCAGAAGACGGGAGGTTTCAGGAGACGAGAGGTTTTAGGGATTTTAAGAGGGTCGGTCTGCAGGGGCAACCCAGTCTGAGGACTCCGGTTAATGTTTCAGTGTGCAAACGTCTCCAAAGTACAAAACTGTCATGCATATTAAGTTTAAACTCTTGCTTCAGAATTGACTGATCCATTTTGTTTCACTATTTTAATCTGATTGGGCAGGAGGTGACTCATGGCTGCGGATGTACAACAGGGACAGTTGATTCATTTATCAGTCAAAGTTCAATCATGGCTGAAAACATGTGAAGTTTTTGAGCTTTTTTTGGTTTAGCATTTGACACAGGTCCTGAGTCTTTGGAGTCGCTTAAAGCTCCTGTGAAGAACTTTCAGTTTGTGTTGATTTGGCGCCCCCTGTGGGCAAAGGCGTTAGTATTTCCTCTTTGCGGGTTTTGTCCTGTTCATGCCAAGGTTGTAATTTTCTAAAGAAATATTTCATCACTCTTTCTAACAGTGAATGTGAATATTTGCTGTGAAAGCTGGATGTTGTTTCTTCCGCCTGCTGTCGACCTCTCTGCAGCGACTTCTCGCACGTCCATATGAATCTTACTCTGTTCCACAGCTCCTCAAAGTGTAAATGTATTTAACTGTTGAGACATTAATTAACCATGACTCCTCTTCTTATATTATTTATTTCTGACACATTTAAGAGATTAGAAAAAGGGAGGGAGATGATTCCTGTTGATACTTAAGTCAACATAAAGTAATGCAAGCAGCAGCCACGCCTGTGCAGGTAAGAATAATAACACTGCGTAAACACTGGACTCTAGACGTCAGGCTTTCCAGGTGGCATGATCGGAGCAAACAAGAAATACCTGACCTCACATCGGACACCTAAGAGCTTGTTTTCCTCCTCAGAGCTACGTTCCTCATCCTGTAACTCTGAGGTTTCACCTCACCTAGCACCTGAGCGCTGCACAGTGAGGATGTTTCTACAACCTGTCTGTAAACTTCCGTGTTTGTGATCCACAGACGACTCGCCCCCTCACTCTCTGCTGCTAACGTTTATTGATTTGATTTTATGATCAACATTAACGAGAATTTGAACCCACACAGGTAACAATACTTCAATCTCTGAGTTAATCTCTGTTAATGGAGGTGGGTGCGTTTTATTCCAACCATGCTATCTTGAGGATAGTCATTAAACTCTCTAGTCGAAGGGAGTTTGAGTTTGATTGTAAAGCTCTGTCAACATTCAATACCGTAATATCTTATCTTACATTCATCTCAAAGGTCACACCTGCAGGCTTCACTTGGACAGACAATTCTGAGATTACACATTAACTCATATGACCGTCAAACCTTGAGAACACACAATGAGGTTTGGAAAAAAAAAACTAACCAGGAAACAAGGAAGGACCAAGGAGAGTGTGTGTGTGTGTGTGTGTGTGTGTGTGAGTGTGTGTGTGTGTGTGTGTGTGTGTGTGTGTGTGTGTGTGTGTATGTGGTATGTGTGTGTGTGTGTGTGTGTGTGTGTGTGTGTGTGTGTGTGTGTGTGTGTGTGTGTGTAAGTGTAGGTGTGTGTAGGTGTGTGTGTGTGTGTGTGTGTGTGTGTGTGTGTGTGTGTGTGTGTGTGTGTGTGTGTGTGTGTGTGTGTGTCCTCACCTGCTTTCCAGCGTCCTGCTGCCTGTCAGAGTGCCTGCTGCCTGGGTGTGTCCCAAGTGTTCTTGTGTGCCCTGGGTCGAACCCCCAGGTCCTCAGCCTGCTGATCCCCACCTCAGAGCGACCTGTAGGGTTTATGTGCTGTGCCGGGACACGGGCAGGTAGATCCCAGGTCCCCTTAAAATCTGGCCATGCACTACCATTCTGTAGCATCATCAACACACGCACGCACTCACACACACACACACACACACACACACACACACACACACACACACACACACACACACACACACACACACACGCACACAGAGAGAGAGAGAGAGAGAGAGAGAGAGAGAGAGAGAGAGAGAGAGAGAGAGAGAGAGAGAGAGAGAGAGTGAGTGAGTGAGTGAGTGAGTGAGTGAGTCTTACAAGATAAAGATACAGTTTTTATTGAGGGGAGTAAGGATGATTTTCTCTTACTTTCATTAAACCTGGCAGCAGATGTCCTCGATTATCAGCTATGAAGGTGGTGTGGCCCTCCTGTGCAGTGGGCCTCTACACTCACACACACGCACACACACACACACACACACGCACAAGCACAGAGCATATTTTGAACTGCTCCTCTCACAGATGTAAACACAGACAGTCTGATAAAATGAGACAGGTGTGCTGACATGGCACAGACTACCTGTTTGAACTGTTTGGTCTCACACCAGTTCTGCAGCCTCTGAGACCTGAAGGCGCTCTCAAACTAAGGACACACACATACACACATACACACATACACACACACACACACACACACACACACACACACACACACACACACACACACACACACGTAGCTAATGTCAGACTGTTGACAAAACACTACAACAACAACAACAACATCATCATCTTCATCATCATCATCATCATCATGTCTCATATTAACTGCGCAGGTCCTGCTGTTACCTGGTTTGCTGAGTAACTGGACGACATCTCATCACCTGTCCTCAACCTGCGGGTTTGTTTTTGTGGTGTCGTTGCTTAGCAACGCAGTCTCGCTGACCTCTGTGTTCCGGATGTTTCCTCGACATAAAGGACAACACTGATGTTTTGACAACATATTTAATGCTGACAGGAGAAAAGAGCTAAGTTGTACACTGGACACTGGCTGCATTTAGAACGAAGAAACAGTAACAGATCTCAAATAATAAAAAAAGATTTGGGCCTACCTGAAATCACTGTCCGACTTTGTGTCTGAAGATGGCAGCAGTTCAACTTCTAGTTTCAATATAAAGTTGACATGAACATTTCTAAGTGATTTTCTCATGTCCCAGGGATTTACTCGCCTTTATTTTGGAAGCTCAGACCAGATGATGTTTGTTTGTTCATGCCTATTTGAGATTTCACTGTGGAAAGCATTAACGTGATTAAATGTCACAAAAACATCTGTCTTCTACTCAGTTCACCTGAGTATGATTGCACCAGGTAGGCTTTATTTTAACCTAAGAATATCCTTCTCACAAGAGTCGTGAATTACATTTATTTTGGAAATAATGACCGGAAGTCCAACTTTAAAATTTCCGTCATAGACTGTATAAAACGATTTCAGGTAACTGGTGATTTTTGGAAGAAAGAAAAAACACGCTTTTTATTTTTTCACAAGTCTTTATTTGACATATTGCAGTAACAAACAAATAAGGCATTTAACATCCGGACACCATACATCTCGGACTGAGTAAAAACGGAAGCAGATATGTGTAATGAGAAAAGTACAAAAGACAACATTTTTAATAAAAATATATAAATTATTAAAGTAAATAAACAGCTATGAAACAGTGATATCCCAAATTATGTCAAACCTATGTAAAAAAAAATCGTTATTGCATATTACAAACAGAACAAGCACATACACTTATAATAATATATGAAAAATAAAATTGTCAACAAATACATTTAAAACTCCAGACAAATTAAGATATAACGAAAGAAAAAAAAAAATATATATATATATATATATATTGATTAATTTATTTGTAGGGGGAAATTATATTATAAGCTGGGTTTCTTGAGTTTAGTTCTGGTTCTGGTTCTGGTTGCTTGAGTTGGTTGTGTCTCTGTTTGCTTGAGTTAGGTTCTGGTTCTGTTTGCTTGAGTTTGGTTATGGTTCTGTTTACTTGAGTTTGGTTATGGTTCTGTTTACTTGAGTTTGGTTATGGTTCTGTTTACTTGAGTTTGGTTATGGTTCTCTTTGCTTGAGTTTGGTTCTGGTTCTGTTTACTTGAGTTTGGTTCTGGTTCTGTTTGCTTGAGTTTGGTTATGGTTCTGTTTACTTGAGTTTGGTTATGGTTCTGTTTACTTGAGTTTGGTTATGGTTCTGTTTACTTGAGTTTGGTTCTGGTTCTGTTTGCTTGAGTTTGGTTCTGGCTCTGTTGCTCGAGTTTGGTATTGGTTCTGTTTCATTGAGTTGGTTCTGGTTCTGTTTGCTTGAATTTGGTTCTGGTTCTGTTTGTTTAAGTTTGGTATTGGTTCTTTTTCTTCAGTTTGGTTCTGGTTCTGTTTGCTTGAATTTGGCTCTGGTTCTGTTGCTTGAGTTTGGTTCTATACTAAACAAAAAGTAAGAGTAAGCGTAAAAGTAAGAATGGTTTTGTAACAATAAATTCACAAAACTGGGCAATTATAAGGCTTCTCATAAAAACAGTGTACGTAAAAGGGTTTTTAACAGACAAACCATACATTTTTGCAAAGTTATGGTAAAATATACAGCTACAAAAGAGTCGAAAGAGCAGGCTCTTCTTTGGGAGCCGAGTCATAAGAGCCGGCTCTCTGAAAAGAGCCAAACTTCCATCACTAATTCATTGCAGTCGGTAATTCACATAATTGTCCGATGAGGCATAACTTTTCTTTGAATTAAATCCTTCCAACAGGGGTGGCAAGGCTGTGTTTTAAGGTGGCACTTGCCACCCTATGCCACCCCTGTAGATCCGCCCCTGGTTACAGAAAAGAGCAATCAGACTTATAAATGAGGCAAATATAAGAAAATATACTAAGGGTTAAAAATAGTCATTGCACCATACCTCAAAGCAATAACTAAAATATGGGAGAACAAGTGAACAATACAAAATATGAGGAGAAGCAGAATCCAAACTGTCCTTGGCCCTACCTAAAACACCAATACATTTACACACTTTCCTCTTTATATAATCTATATGTGGTTTCCAAGTCAGTTTATTGTCTATTATGACAGAAATTTAGCTTCTGACACTTCAACGTTAACACCCTTTATAACCAAGCTGTTATGTAGATCAATATAGAATTCCAAATGTAAAAATGCCTGATATCAGTGGTGGACAAAGTACACAGCTTCATTACTTAAGTCAAATTATACATCCACTTGGTCAAATATTACTCCAATACAAGTGAAAGTTGCTCTGTCAATTTATTACTTGAGTTAAAGTACTGGAGTACTTGCTTGTAAAAATACTTCAGTATTCAAAGTACTTTTTAAAATATCTCAAAACTGTGTATTGTCACAAAGCATGAGTGCAGTCAAGAATACATAGGAGTACATTCGGTTACATTATGTTACATTATGTTTATCTAGAAACCATTACTTGAAATCTCTAAAAACTCTATCATGGAATAAAACAGAAACTAAGTTACTCCAAGCACAGACAACTTAGTTTGAAATGTTCATCTGGAATGAAACAAATGTTACGTAGCTCAACACACTTTCTCAGGTTGGACAGTGAATGTTTGTATGTTTGGGCAGAGTGGGAAACAAGGAGAACATTTTCAACGATACGTATCATTCTTCATTTCAAAAACCTCTAACACGCGCTGAAGATATGGCCATGGGTGCTCAGGTGGAGAATTATAGCCATCATTACCACCTCTAACTGAACTGCCTGATCTGAGTGAAATTTGCTCTGTGTTTGCTCCACATTCAAACCGTGGAGACCCACGATATACAGGTACGACTAAACCACTGAGACCAACAGAACTACAAAAACACATTTTAATGTCTTAGGGATCAGATTTCAGAAAAGAGAAGGAAAATCATGAGCTGACTTCAAAGCTAAAGCAGTGAGTAACTAGAGTACTGATAGAAATATAGGGGAGTAAAAAGTATAATAATTGTCTTCTGAATGTAGTGGAGTAAAAGTAATAAGTTCCCCCAAAAAATAATACTCAAGTAAAGTACAGATAAACAAAAAATGTATTTAAGTACGGTACTCAAGTAAATGTACTTTGTTACTGTCCACCACTGCCTGTTATAGATATTATCTGCATGTTACTTTATCTGAATAAAAGCATAGGTTAAAAGTGACTGTAAAAACTAAACTAATGGACTGTCAGTGGCAGTATAAAAAATATACAGTAGAGGGCAGCAATGCTCCGTTCTGTCAAAGTCCGCCTACCACCAACGAAGAAGAGAAGCTGCAGCGCGTTTGAAACACTTCCGTTCACTCGGAACAACATTGTAACCGATTGTAACCTGATTGTAACCATTGTAACCTTACAGACCTACTGTTTATAACTTAGTATCTCTGTGAGCACATGGAGTTAGATTAATGTATACACCTTATATCTGATACTCAAAGGTAGCTCGTCTTTGCTCGCAGGCTGTGATCTGGTGTTCTGGTGGTCTGGTGGTCCAGGAGCAGACATGGAAGGTCCGTCCTCCCGGGAACCTTCCACCCCGGACGGAGCGCTGTGTCTGCCCGGCAGGAGAGACTCTGGTGGGGCAGCGGAGAGTGACTCTACCCGGGACATGAAGACACACTTCAGAGTGTGTCGCTTCATCATGGAGACAGGTAAAGTTCCCACATACACACCTGTCTAAACTGTCATGTGTTATCTCAACATATTTAGTACATCTGCTTTATTAAGAGGGTGTTCTTAGAAAATCCAGTTTCAGTCAATGAATGTTTGCATCTTAGTCTTAGTTAATCTAAGTTTTTGCAAATTAACAAATAGTTGATCAGTTTTATGTGCAGTGTCACATGTTTGTATTTATATCTCGTCTCACCAAACATCAGTGTTCATAGATGTATTTTAGTGTATAAGACTGGGATGATTAAAGCTGATTAATACGGTGGCCCTGAAGGACTAAACTAATTTACAGAAGATGAAACACTTTTAGAAAGTTGGAGACAAATTTACATTTCGGAAAACATGTTTACATTTTATAAAACAAAATTACATCAGCAAAACACTTTTACCAAGGCCAAAACAAATTTACATTTAAGAAAACAAATTTACAAAGATGAAACACTTTTACAAAGTTGGAGACATTTTTACTAACAAAGGAACACTTTTTCCGTCAAGTCTGACTCCTTTTAGTCTGACTCTGTTTAGTCTTACTCCGTTTAGCCTGAGGCTATGTGGTCTGAGGCCGTTTCATCTGAATTCTGACACATGATGAAGGTCTTGCGGAGACATGACAGAGCTTTTCCGGAGACATGATGCTTTTTCATCTGAGGTCTGACACCTCACTCTAAGACGCGAGGATGTCCTAATATGTAAACCATGTCCATCTCCGTTTGGTTTCTCTTCATCAAAACAAACTAAATGACCCCTCACTCGATCACTTCCGGTATTTGGTAGATTCCCTTTCCATAAAAATGAAATGTTAATTTGTTTCAGAAATGATAAAAGTGTTTCATTTTTTTGTAAATTTGTTTTCTTAAATGTAAATGTGTTTTGGCCTTGGTAAAAGTATTATTCTTATGTAATATTGTTTTATAAAATGTAAAAATGTTTTCCAAAATGTAGATTTGTCCCCAACTTTGTAAAAGTGTTTCATCTATTATAAATTTGTTTTGTCCTTCAGAGCCACTGTAGATTAAACTACCTTTATAAAGTTTAGTTTTTTAATACATAACAAAAGATGAAGATGTGAGTGAATCTGTCTCTGATGATGAAACAGCAGAGGTATTTTAAAGTGTGTCTGCTCATCTCTCCTACCTCCTCTATCCTCCTCCCGCTCAGGTGTGAAGCTGTGTATGCGCTCAGTGCCTGTGGCCACAGCGTGTGTGTTGTACCACCGATTCTTCGAGCGTGTTACCCTGCGGGACTATGAACCCTACTTGGTGGCCATGAGCTGTCTGTACCTGGCCGGCAAAGTGGAGGAGCAGCACATCAGGACCCGTGACATCATCAACGTAAGCCACAGGTAAAAGATGGGCGTTACAGAGATTGTGTCTAGAGTTAGTATTCAGAGTTGGTGGAAGATGGTGTTTTGTTTTATGGAAAAATATCCTGGAGGCTGGCATGTTGATGGATTCCCATGACTTTCATGACTTTGCTGATGTGGGTTTTTGATTGAGCAGTCAAATTACCAAAGCATGCAGAGATACCACAGGAGGATATCCACTGCTGCATGATGAAAGAGACGCTGCACTTTAAGGGACACACCAAAGGCTCTGAGTCCTCTCATGAAACGGTGTCAAGTTAAGGAAACGAGACAACCAGAAACAAGATTTATGATTACATTGTGATCTTTAACTCCTGAGACAGCTGAGGGGGGGAAAGGTGTTTGAAGCACACCTGATGGCAGGAAGCAAAAAGAAAGAAAGCATGATGAGATTATTAGTCTGAAAATTCTACCTCAGCATGCACAGGACAAGGTAAGCAGAGGGATCAGATGCACGTCTTTGCCCACAGGGGGTGCCAAAGTAGACCCAAAGAGTTTCATGCAGAGACTTTAAATCCTCTTCATTCAGAGATTTTGCTGCTTTTCTCTCTTTTAATGACTCCAGTTTGAATACCTTTGAATTCTGGACTTAAATAAAGGGAATTTTAAACCTTGTCACTGTGACCTCTGATGGTTTCAGATCATTAACTTGTTTATTAGTTTAGAAATGATCAGAAAAATCAGGTGTCATTGTTGCAGTTTGGCTCATAAACTTCATTTGAAGGTCTTTTTTTTTTGCTCGTCACATTGACTCCTCCCCCTCTCTGTCCGCTCCTCCCTCGCAGGTATTTTAACAACGGCAGCGCTCCTCTAGAATGTGACAAGGTGTTCTGGGACCTGAGGGACAGTGTGGTGCAGTGTGAGCTCCTCATCCTTCGACAGCTCAACTTCCACGTCTGCTTTGAGCACCCGCACAAGGTGTGTGTCTGTGTGTCTGTGCCTGTCTGTCTGTGCCTGTTTGTCTGTTTGTCTCTGTGTCTGTGTCTGTGTGTGTGTGTGTGTGTGTGTGTGTGTGTGCGTCTGTCTCTGTGCGTCTGTGTGTCTGTGTCTTTGTGTATCTTTGCTCTCTGTGATTGGTTGATACCTTCATTAGTGATGACATCACACTTGTTGTCTTTGCTCTGTCTGCAGTATTTACTTCACTACCTGCTGTCCGCCAAGTCGCTGGTGAACCGCCATGCCTGGTCCCGATGCCCTGTCGCTGAGACTTCCTGGGCGTTGCTTAGAGACTGTTACCACGGAGCCATGTGTATCCGCCACATACCCCAACACATTGCCATAGCAACGCTGTACCTTGCTCTAAACAGCTACGGACTGGAGCTTCCTGTCGGAGAGAGAGAGTGGTGGAAGGTGTGTGTTTGACAAACCGTCACTTTTAGATGAAGAGAGTGAGACTTGTTAGTCACCGAGAGGAGGAGCAGGAGATGAACCAAGGAAGAGAGGAAGAGGAGGAGGAGGTGGAGAGGAACAGAGTAGGAGAGGAGGAGGAGGAAGAACAGATAAGGGGAGGAGGAGGAGGAACGGAGGGGGAGAGGAGGAGGAGGAGGAGGAGGTGGAGGAACATAAGAAAGAAGAGGAGGTAGAGAGGAACAGAGGAGGAGAGAAGGATGAGGAAGAACAGAGAAGGGGAGGAGGAGGAGGAGGAGGAACAGAGGGGGAGAGGATGTGGAAATGATGAGGAGAGGAACAGAGTAGGGGAGTAGAAGGAAAGGAACAGAGTTGGAGAGGAGGAGGAGAGGAACATAAGAAAGAAGAGGAAGTAGAGAGTAACACAGTAGGAGAGGAGGAAGAGGAGGAGGAACAGAAGAAAGAAGAGGAATTAGAGAGGAACAGAGGAGGAGAGAAGGAAGAGGAACAGGGGGAGAGGATGAGGAAATGGTGAGAGGAACAGAAGAGAGGGGGGAGGAACAGAGTAGGGGAGGAGGAGGAAAGGAATTGCGTAGGAGAGGAGGAGGAGAGGAACAGGAAGAGGGTACAAACAAGGAGGAGAAGGAGATGAACAGAGGAAGAAGGAGGAGAGGAAAAGAGGAGAGAGGAGGAGGAAAAGAACAGAGGAGGAGATGAATAGGGGAGGAAATGATGAGGAACAGGAGGAGAGGAGGGGAGGAAATGATGAGGAACAGGAGGAGAGGAGGAAAGGAACAGAGGAGGAAAGGAGGAGGAGGAGGAGGAGGAGGAGGAAAGGAACAGATGAAGAGAGGAGGAGCATCTGATAGTTGTTTGGGTTCTGGCGCTCCCTGTGGTCAAAGTATGTAGTGTGTAGTCTGACAGAGCTCCAATAATGCAGATTTAGTTATCTTTTTAAGTCTGAATCTGGATCAAGATGATTTAATCCTGTTGAAATCTAAAAAACAGGACTAAATTGAGCTGGATTATCTAATCCTGGAGACCAAAACCAGTAGAGCTCCAATCCCAGATCATTGTAATCCAGATTAAACCTTTTAAACAAACTACCTCTGGATGTTTTGCACAGATCTCACCAAACATTTTACTAGCTTGTATCAAAACTGAAGTCTTCTTTACATCTGTGGAGTCCTAAATAAAGCTCTGAGCTGCAGAGTTTAACCTTGTCAAGGTTTTATATAACGTTTGTAGGAATCTGTTTCAGTTTTAAAGGTACGTTAACAGCTTTTATGAAGGTAAAGAAACAAACAGGATCTGAAGTTAATGTTAGGGTCAGACCAGCAGCAGCAGCAGCAGCTCTACACTATCACATTAACCACCTTGACTTCACAGCTGAGCCGTCTGCATAGCAGAGTGTGGAGTATTAATCAAAGGTTGGCAGTGATTATAGTTTCCCATTGTCCCACACTTTTATAAATGAGCTCTCTTTGATTTTTTTAACTCACTGGAACAGAATGCAAATGGAAAAAGTCTGGATTAGACACAGTGATCCACTTCAGTCCTCCAGGCGCTGAAATCTGGGTCGTCTGAAACGTGTATGGACCTTTGAAGTCTGCTGTTCAGTCAGAGTCCAGGTGTGGAGCTAAAGTATGTGCGTGTGTGTTTGTGTGTGTGCGTTTGTGTGTTTAGGTGCTGTGCGAGGACGTGACCAAAGCAGACATCGATGCTGTGATCTCAGACCTTCTGCAGCTCTACGACATGGAGGCCAAGTGTATCTGAAGGATTCACACACACTCAAAGAACCTGCACACACACACACACACACACACACGCACACACACAGGAGACACAGGGCAGTTGTTTTGCGTGTGTGTGCGTCTCCCTGCATGTAAATGTGAAGATCCAGGTGTGTGTGTGTGTGTGTGTGTGTGTGTGTGTGTGTGTGTGTGTGTGTGTGTGTGTGTGTGTGTGTGTGTGTGTGTGTGTGTGTGTGTGTGTGTGTGTGTGTGTGTGTGTTGGCCCAGTTAGTCTGTGAGCTGTGACAGAGACTCTGCTGCACTCCTGATTCCTGCCGCCCCGGGGAGACATTTCTCTCTGCAGAATACTGATGAGCTCCTGAACAGCAGCAGCTTTCCGGTACGGCTGCTGGAATTTAGGACAACATCACACCATCCTATTAAAATGTGTAGAAATGCACAGATACTGTGAGCTCACCTGGATATGTGTTATTGAATGTCATCATCCTGACACATGTCGAACTGGGATAACATGAAGCAATAAGGATGTGCAATTTCTTGGTCTCATGAATTATCCTCTGTTTTGGGATTATTTTTGTATTCTTATTTTACAATTTTATCCAACAAAAACAACCAATAAATTGCTTTCATTGACTTGTTAACTAGTCAACACATTCTGACGCGGCATATGGCAGTATTTAATTCAACATTACATGCAGAGAAGAAGAAGAAGAAGAAGAAGAAGAAGAAGAAGAACAGGAGAGCTGACGGGAGAGTACACCTGGTGTCACTGATGTGGATGTTTTCACTTTTTCAAAAGGAGATCAGACTTGCAATTTTTAAAATGTGCAGCAATGATTCAAGGAGGAGGAGAAACGTTTTAACACAAGTATTTGAGTCAGCTGAGAAGTCGTCATCGCAACAAAGATGTATTGAAGAAATAAGGAGCAGCAGTAGCCGCAGTTAGCATTAGCACCAAGGACAGATTCAACATAAATGTGAGAGCTGCGTAAAGTTAATCAGAGATGACCCACAGCTAAAGCAGTGGCGTTTCAGTACCTGGAATCACCTTTCTCCAGGTAGAGACCATGGATTTCAGCAGCTAATATTTGGAACAGTATCCTGAATCTACTCTGCAGACGCTACCTGCCCTGTATGATGTGATCTCTACATACATTCACAGTCTGAACCACAACAACGCCAGGGTCACAAGTTTGACCATGGACAGATGGACTTCTGACATTAGTCCAGAAAGGATGCTGAGTGTGATGAAGACTTTAACATGGAGAAGACATTACTGCAGCACAGGAGAGCTCCGGTTCACAGAGACTAAACACATGAAGAGTCAGAGCTGAGCTTTGATTCTGTGTTAATGATGGAGACTTCAGGTTGTCAACCTTTAAACTACAAAAATGTAAAATACAAGTGGATGACTGTTACGTGGAGTTCAGGTTGGGATGTGCCGTCTCTGCTGGATGATTTATTTTTTTAAAGATGTAGATCTGTTATATTAAATATTATTCTGTTGGACCTCCCTCTGACCTCTTCATCAGGTGTTGATATGACGGCATGTTGCCGCCTCCTGGTTTGAAGAGACCTCTGTTTTTGTGATTGCTGCCGTGCTCAGAAATCTTTCATGAATTGATTAAGAGTTTTGTATTTTTGGACGTGGATGAAGATAATAAATGAAAAGTGTGGACACAATCGATCTGTAGTTTTTATCTTGACTGTTGTTGACGATGAACTCCACAGCCTGACTGTCTCAAACATGTGTTTGCTGATATTCTTAATTTTATTGTAATAATAAATGTTAAAGCTTATATGGTGCTTTTCTATATCAAAGTCACTTAACATGAAGTGCAAAAAAAAAGCTAGTAGAGGTCATGTGTTCTAGCCTTTTTTGACCGGGTAGGTTTAGAGTTTGTTTTTAAATGAGTGAAGAGAGTCAGAGCTGAGGATGTTCGGAGGGAGAGATCCAGAGAGTTGGGGCAGCGATGGTAAAGGATCTGTCCCCAAAGGTGCTGTGCTTGGTCTTGGTGATGGGGGACGAGATAGGGATGTGAGGATCTGAGGTGGCGAGATGGGGAGTGGCGTTTGAGGAGGTCAGTCAGGTATGAGGGGGTGAGGTTGTTTATTTTGAATAATCAGTGAAAAAAATCTGAAACACAAATATTTTGCCTCTTCCTCCTCGTTCTGTAAAGCTCCTCGGTTATACACTCTTTCATTCCCGTGATCACACACATTAACCTGCTGCCCCAAACACTCATCAAGAACCAAACAAGGATTCGTCCGCAGCTGGAAGTAATCCCACAAAACTGCAACTTTTCCTCATATTTCAGTAACCACTGAGAAAAAATCTAAATGGTCTACAGTTAAAAAAAATTTCAGTCCTATAGATGTCAGGTAACAGAAAATGTGACTATAGTTTTTTTCATTAGTTAAATATCTTAAGGCTAAAATCATCAAGGTGCATAAATCTTTTTATCTTTAAAGAAATAACTCCAGATGTGATTATTTCTCTGAGTGCACACTGAGCATGCTTCTGTTTCCTATCTGATCCACAGAGTAAATACAACAGTGTTACAGGTAGAGTCAGGCTTCAGGTTCACCTGTAGACAAAATTCAGATGAGCTTCCCATGAGCATAGTGTGAATCAGAGTGACAGCCGAGAGGACGTCTGGACGCTGCAGAGTATGAACATGAGAGTGAAGGTTAACTGAGGTCACATGGTCCTGATTATTTGATGTAAAGAAACAGAAATGAAGAAACATTCAGTTCATCTACAGCTCAACGTTTTTACTCTCTGCCTCTCCACGAAGCTGCTCACATTTATCACCTCAGAGCAGCTGTTTGACTCTCTTACCTTTTTCTATTTCTTTTAAATCAGGTCTCTCTCTCACTCTCTCTCTCTCTCTCTCTCTCTCTCTCTCTCTCTCTCTCTCTCTCTCTCTCTCTCTCTCTCTCTCTCTCTCTCTCTTAATGCAGAGTCACATGATCAACTCTGACACATCCCAGTCTCTCCTCCTCGTGTTTTCTGCCTCTCTTTGCGGGATGGAGGCATTGCGTGCATCCTAACAGCATCACGTGTCATACAATATTCCTCTTCCTGACACATTCTCTCCCTCCTCATCTGTCACTCTCCTCCAGCTCCTGTTTTTTCTTCCCCCCCCTCCTCTTCTCCTCCCTCCCTCCCTGCCTCATGTAGCTGCTGGGAAAAAATCTGTCTTTCTTTAGCTGCTCCTCGTATGCTCGTTTTCTGTCATCCTCTCTCCACCTTTTTTTCCTGGCTCCCTGATTACCCATCTTCCTTCCTTTCCTTCCTTTTCGTCCTCTGTCTCCTCCCTTCTCCCTCTCTCTCCTCCTCCCCCTGTCCCCCTAATGTTATATTAATAATGGAGAGGGTGCATGTTCAGCCAGACTTCATGAATTATCCATCAGATGGGAAGGAGCACGGAGGAGAGGAGTCAGGAGAAAGAGAGTGACATGGATGGATGAGGAGAGGAGGATGCAGGAAGGGAGGAAGGAAGGAGTTGTGAGGAAAAAAAGGAAGTGAAAATGGCGAGCGTATCTTTTGTGTCACACTTCAACACTTTGCAGGCCGCTGTGATCGCTGCTCGTCTCTGCTGCCGCCGCGTGCTTCTGATCTGCTTACACATCACTTCAGCCTTTTCTGTGGGCCTGAGGGGAAGTCAGAGGGTCACACACACGACCAGCTGTGTGAGTGTGTGTGTGTGCACATGTGTTTATATCCAAATGACAGTTTGGGATGTTAATGTTGTATCAGGCCTGCAGTCTCGGAGCTGAGTGCCCTTGAACTGATAAAAGCTCTGCAGCCTCAGACCTATTAGACATTAACCGAGCACTCCCAAACACTCTAATGCCTAATGCATAGACAATAGATTTAAAAGTATGTATGTGTGTGTGTGTGTGTGTGTGTGTGTGTGTGTGTGTGTGTGTGTGTGTGTGTGTGTGTGTGTGTGTGTGTGTGTGTGTGTGTGTCCGTCCTCTGAGTACAGAGCGATGGAGAAGAGCAGTCTGCATGATTCATCATCCATGTCAGGAGAGAGGAGAGATGGACGGTCAGCGTACAGAACATCACTCAAAAGTCTGTCAATAGCTGTAAAGTTTAACCCTTTTCATCGGACAACAATAAAGGGAGAGTTAGGTCTTTTTAAAGTGCTGTCGAATGAAGTGTTTGTCAATAGTCCGTGTATTTCCCTCAGGGGATGCTGGTCAGCTCTGACCCTCTGTTGAGAAACCAGAACAGAAGATAGACTATGAACCTCTGCAGACGCACTAACACAACATTTAGATCATTCTAACAAACTCTGACTCAAACAGTGATGTCACTTTAAGTGTTCCCTCAATTTCAAACTTTTCAGCACTTTATTTTGCTGTCACGAAGCCTCTTTGTTTTAATGGTATGTGTGGATGCTAAACAACTGTGTTCCTCCGCCTGCAGAACACTGATCAGCTGTTTGGGTCTTTGATTTTTATTTGTGATAATCTGAAGCTCCACAGTCTGAACATGATGCAGCTGACTCAGAGATGTGTGTAGAGTTTGTTCTCTCAGCTCAGTCTTCCCTTCAGAAGCTAACATTGTATGGTGATAAGGTAAACATATGATGCAGACCATGGGTTCTGTCATTAACAATAAAAAAAACAGTGAGAGCTGAAAACTTCCTCTGAAGACACCCTTCCATTCAGCTTTTCTGCTTTTCTGATGTAACTTCTGAAAATTGAAGAATGTGGTTAAAACAGAGGCGTTCAGTGAGCCCGCAGGGAACTCTGGATGGTGAGTTATGCAGCCTGCAGCTGTATGTGAGCCGCTGGTATCTGATTCAGAAAGGTCCTGAAGTACTGATGTTACCAAGTCCCACTCCTGACAGCAGGAGCTCTCTAGGTTCAGAGCTCACAGTCTACTCACCTGCTCCACCAGGTAACTCAGGGTCTCTCCTGCTCTCCGTTGAGTCTCTTCTTCCTCAGTAAACTCCAGTTTATAAAGGTGTCCTCTTGTGTAAACAGCACGTCATCGTCTCTTTCAAAGTCACTTAAGTTTTAGTTTGGTTGTATCTTTGTCTCTTTGAAACTGCAGACCTGAGTGTAAGTATGTTGCTGTACCTAGTTTCTCCTAGATGTATATGGTTTGGATCACGGACCCAGACATGGCGCCCATCCAGTCCATCAATAAGTAACCCCTGGTGAATGTGCCAAAAACTTAAAAAATCCCAGGTGTACTCCTGGACTAGGATTAATGGAAGTTTAGAGGACATTGCTGTGTGTTTGTCTTAGGAGCTCTGTGAGAACACATTTACTGCATGTTTTCTCTCAGTGCTCCATGGGGAATTAGCAGCTGTTAGTTAAACACATCATTAGTGTCTCTCAGAGTTTATACCCCTCCATCAGACTGCTTTTGATGGAGCTCCACAACTGTCACCACATTTTAGCTCAGACAGTCTAAAACTGATGAGCATGATAGACCATCTTCAGCCAACAGCATCATACACAAATGACAGAAACACAAAGAGTTAATGTTCAATAAATCAAATGCTCTTACTGTAACACAATCAAAGGATGTTAAGATGAAGGAAATGTGTTTTGAAGCGTATAATGTCTGCAGAAAAGTCAGATTATTGTTGGATTTGTGACATTTGAACTTTGAAAATTATTAGTTTAATAGGAAGAAGTTTAAAAGCATAGATATGAACTCCTTGACCTCTTTGTGAGGATAGTTTGCAGGATTATTTTTTTATCTGATGCCCATCCTGGAGAGATGCGTGTGTCATTTCATTGTTTATTTATAATTACCTGAGAAATGTTGTTCAGACTTTGAAGGTTACCCGATGATGCATCCAGGCAGGCTTCTGAAACTTGATTTTTTTGCTTGATCCATCATCAGGTCAGCAGCTGAAAGAGTGCAAACTCATAATTTACCCGTAAATCATTATGTTAATCTCTACCAAAAAGGAACATGGCTAACTCCTGGATGATTCATCTTTATTAAAGCATCTTTATTTCATGTTTGCCCAGTTTAAGATTACAGCTGTGAGGATTTTAAGTCAGAGTAACGTCTCTTCAGACAGCGTCGCATATTTCTGACTCTCACCTGGCAGAAATCTTTTCCTCAGAAGATTACACCTCTCTCCAGATAAAGAGTTTGAAAGTAGAAGAGGGAAGCTTTCTGTGAATATTTGTGGCATTTAAACAGATGTGTGAGTGTGTGTGTGTATGTGTGTGTGAGTTTGTGTGTGTGTGTGTGTGTGTGTGTGTGTGTGTGTGTGTGTGTGTGTGTGTGTGTGTGTATGTGTTTGTGTGTGTGAGTGAGTGAGTGTATGTGTGATGTCTTCCTGTACGTGCCTCTGGGAGAAGATGTGTGGATCAGATAAATATCAGACGAAAGAAAGATAAAATCAGCATCTAGCCTTTCATGAAGATGTGTGTGTGTGTGTGTGTGTGTGTGTGTGTGTGTGTGGACAGCTAAGTCTGTGGTCCGTCTCCCTGCAGTGTGGAGGATATCTATTAATAAGTTCATTTGATTCATCTATAAATACATTTCTCCTCCTTCTCCTCACACCGTCGCGCTGCATAACAAGCTGTGGCGGTAAGACATACATGGAGATATTGGTGTGTGTGTGTGGGTGTGTTTGTTTTATGTGTGTGTGTTTGTGCTGAAATGCTAACCTGACTCTGTTCTGCAACAGTGGGGTGATCTCTTTTTCAGCACATTGGACAGCTCCCCGGGGCTCAGCTAAGTTTGTCTGCACAGAGCAGAGGAGGAGGAGGAGGAGGAGGAGGAGGAGGAAGGTCTGCACTTCTTCAAACACGGGTCATCACTGATCCCCCAGACTCATGAACTCGGGTCCAGTCCTTTGGGGCTCTCTGAGTAAAGTAAATGTGCCCTTTTTTCACTTATTGACTGAACAGCGTGATTTAGATTTGTTGTGTGGTGTTTGTCTCTTCAGTTTTTGTCACTGCACAAAGAGATCATCTGTTCATGAACTCCTGCTGCTGCTGATCTACACCCACAGTTGATTTTTTTTAGTGCAAAATCAACAAGTTAAAGGAAAAACATGGGTTCACTATAGTGAATTCCTGAATGATGATTAAAATTGTTTCCTTGATACCGACTTTACGTCAGACGATCATCATTTGTATCCCTGTTTTAACAAAAGCATATAACATAAAAATAGTCTAACATAAGTGACTTTCTCGCATAGTAACCACACAGACCACTCAGGTCGTTCCAAATACTGGAGCCAGTTCCCAGAAAAGGTCCGGTCTGCTAAAACTAAAGCTCTCCAAATCAAGGCTAAAGACTCACCTGTTTGACCGAATTGTTTTCCACAGTTAGTTTAATACCTATTCTCATTTTACAATACTGCACTGTAAATTTCATGCTTAAGATATTCTAAGCTTTTAAGAATTAATTTTTTGCTCACCTTCCCTCCAAAATGTATTTTTCAGTGGCCCTATTCCTCTTCCAGAGTTAAGATGGAGTAAAACAACATTGATACTAAAATAAATCAAATGAACTTAATAAAATGTATGGTTCTGCCAATAATAGCCTTTATCTGTCTTAAAAAATAATCATTGTTAAATTTAATGAATACACTTGGGGCATCTGTCTGTCTTATATTTATATGAATAAATATATAATTATACTGTATATTTAGATGTATTTGTACAGAACTGATGTGGGGCTTGTAGTGGTAATGACCGTGAGTGTGGCTGCCTGTTGAACTATGGATTTTTTAGCTCATATACTCATATAGTCTGATTAAATACTTTTCAGGTTTCTGCTCTAAAATATTCTATAATGTCGCAAAATAATCAATTTTCGTTGATAGTCAAACAACGTTACATTTGTGATGCCTTTTGTGAAGATGAAGGGTGAATGGATGATGTCTGAGGCTATATGAGCATAGGTGGCTAATTCCCGCAGCGGGGATACCTATTATTGCTAACATGGAGAGGATATCTTGACACCAAACACGAGGGTTGTTGGTACAATGAAGAGGACCATGAGGAAGAGGAATGACTAAACAAGCTTCATGAATATGGTAAGTATAGCAGGGTAAGCTAAAAGGGAGCTACTTCTATCATAAGCTGTTTGTGAAGTATATAGTTTATAATTGATTGTGTTTATGTGGTGTAGTTTGTGAATTTTTGATTTATTCATCTCTAAATAACTTAAGAATAGAATAGAATATATCTTTATTGTCATTGTACACTGTACAACCAAATTGAGGTGCAACCCCTGTCAGTGCAAAAGATGCATAAAAGAACAGTAGTAAAATAAAAAAAATAAAAATTATAAAAACAGTGGACAAACACAAATAAATAAAAATAAATAAAAACACGAGACACATCCAGCATTCAACAGGCAAACATTCAGTGAACATGAAGATTGCACAGTCCCATTTTATGTTGCATTACTTAGCATTTAGTGCACTTAAACCATAGCTACAATACTAATGCTTACCCTTTATTCTCTGTTGTGTACTCCATTGTTGTCTGTGATAGGTGAATCTTGTGTTTTAAAAATGGTTTAACTAGAAGTTTCTTTGGTTTGATTTTAATAAATCTCACTATATGAAAATGTATTACATATAACCCCCCCACATAGCTCTCCAAGTAACATTTAAAGGTGCTAGATTAATTTATCGTCACTTTTATTCTCCATCTAAATTCATTGTTCAGTAGCTTGTGTGTCATGAAAACTTGATGTAAAAACTTTCCTCCGTGGTTTCCCAGTTCAATTCAGTCTACTATATTGAAATACTGATCAGCCATAATAACTGAATAACTCTGATTTCTCTTTACAGTGACACCCGTCAGTGGGTGGGATGTGTGAGGCAGCAGGTGAACATGTCCTTGAAGTTGGTGTGTTGGAGGCAGGAAGGATGTGAGCAGCTATAACAAGGACCAGAAAGGGGTTCGTGAGATGACTGGGTCAGTCTGCAGGTGTCAGTATCTGTAGGGAAGTTAATCAAGTAAGTGAGAGAGAGAGTCAGAGAAGTAAGAACAGAGTGATGGACAGCTAAGACTAATGTGAGTGGGGAGCGAAGACTAGCCTGTGTGAAGAGCTGCTGGAGCTCAAACTGTTGAAAAAGTTAAAGTCTGTGTAAAGTGGAGAAAAATGTGTTATTAACCAACCAGCTAAATTTGAATGATTAAAAAAATAGCCAAGAATATAAAATTAGGTTTGAAAATAATGAAAAAGATCAGTAATCTCTCCTGTAGGATGCTGGGGGCATGTTGGCTACGTGTGGTGAAGCCACGCCCACCTGCAACTCTCAAGACACAATCATCTATACAGGAGGGCCTGAAAGACGGATGATGGACGAGCTGACCAATTGATTTCCCGGCGATAGTGAGGAGTGCAGAAACAGTTCATGATGTTTCTGTGTATTATCATTTCCCTGTCTGCACTCTCTTACAATCATGTCTTGTCAGCTGAAAGGAGTCAGAGCACATAGTGACAGTTTGTCGTGTATGGGGCTGTGTAGCTGCAGACCGGTCAGGGTGTCCATGCTGACCTCTCCAACTCTAAAAGCTCCTACAATGGACATGTGAGCATCAGACCTGTACCACAGAGCAATGGGAGAAGGAGATCTAGAGGAACACGACAAACCATGCCGCGCTACGAGAGGACATCTCTCGATGTAAACAATGTAAATGACTATGGCAGCACAAATTAACCAGAGATGTAACCATGGCTAGTGGAGGAAGACTGAACTAGAGCTTAGACATAAATGTCAGGCCTGCAGTAATAAAACTTGTAGTAATTAGTTTTATAAACTAATAATAAGAACATACACAGTCTAAACATGCTCTACGGTGAACTAATGGGACATTACCAGCTGATCTCCTCCCCTTAGAGCACATAAAACTTATTGTCGCTTATTCATGCTCTCATTAAAGTCTGGATGTTGCATTTTGATCAGCTCCTGAGTATGCTGATATGCAGAAAAGTCTGGACCATGCTTAGGTACCTTAAGAACTCTGCAGTTATGAAAATATATGGATTATTTGTATGTGTATCTTTTTAAAACATGGCTCTGAATGCAAACAACGTACACTGCGGTGTGTCTGTTGACGTCATTACGCCACCGAGTAGGTGGGGGGTGACGTATAGAGCGCCCCCCCCACTCGGTTCTTCTCGCGGATGCTGCGACCGAGCTCCTGTGCGCGCGGGCTCTCGCAGCAGCTCAACCCCTCCTCCTCCTCCTCCTCCTCCAAAGATGTCGCATGAGCTTCTCCTCTCGCCGCCTTCTTTCTTTTCTTCTTTCTTTTCTTTACTTCCCGCAGTCCGCAGGAGTTAACCGGATTCGGTCATATTAGCAGCCAGGAGCAGCGGTCCTGGTCATCCCCCCTCCCTACAGCGGAGGTGTTTAAACCCTCACCCCGGCGCATCCTCTCTCTCTCTTGCTCTCTCTCTCTCTCTCTCTCTCTCTGCCTCTCTCTCTCCTCTACCGCCGCAGAACTCAGCCGACCGACCGT
Source organism: Notolabrus celidotus (assembly GCF_009762535.1). Classification (NCBI taxonomy): domain Eukaryota; kingdom Metazoa; phylum Chordata; class Actinopteri; order Labriformes; family Labridae; genus Notolabrus; species Notolabrus celidotus. Next base: position 12,574,397 of record NC_048282.1, on the reverse strand, counting down.
CAGGTGACCGCGCGGAGGGGAATATTCATCAGCACCGTCGTCGTCTTTCATACCTCCGTTCCTTCGGACTTCAGGAGACCGGAGCCTGCGCAGCCTGCTCCCCTGTGTCCTCTCATCCGGTCTGGGACATTCTCCGCTCCGCTTCACGCAGATTAACGGGGATTCTGCCTCCCCGCCTGCGCGCTGATGCTGATGTCCTTGAGCTCGGCCTGCACGGTGAGTCGGTGAGTCCGTGCGTGCCCGCGTGCGTGACTGTTTCATCCCGGGCGCCCGAGCGCCGGTTTTGTCAGGGGAGATGTGGTGCTCGTGCAGAGGTCGGTGAGCAGCGTGCCCGGGGTTTAACGGAGTTGAGATGTGAGAGGCCCGGTGCGGCTCCGCTCGCAGGCCCAGCAGCTGATAACCGCTCATACAGTAGGACAGACCATAATACCCCGACACATTATCACGCACTGTGTGTGGATGTTTGTGTGCGCGCGTGAGTGAGCCAGCGCGTGTGTGGAGCTAATGATATCCATCCCTCCATCCTCCGTGTCCGGTGTGTGACGGAGGGCGGTCCTGCCTCCCGGTCTCCCCGGTTGCTTGCTAGGATCAGTTGCGTTGTTTGTGTCCGAGACGGCGCGTCGCACCTGCAGCGCGGAGCTGCGGGGTTGCGTTTGATCTGGGCATGATCTGTGGCCGGGGAACCTTTAAGAACCGCCTGGTGCCGCTGCTGGCAGTGAGCCGGGCGGAGCGGCCCGGGCCGGTCACCTTGCGGAGGGACAGCGGGCTGCAGCTGTGAGTGTGCCCTCAGATTATCAGCAGGCCTGCAGGGACGGTCCTCAGCATCGAGCGGGACCTGCTGCTCCTTCATATGAGCTGAGGGTGAGGAAGATGAAGCTCAGGCACGTCTGAAGGTGACCAGGAAAGGTCGTTTTGTGGGAAACACACTGTTGCACGAGGCCATTCCTGCACACACGTGCACGCAGAAGTGTGTGTGTGTTAGTGGGTGGCAGAGGACAGTGGCTCATGTAGGAGGGAAATTGGACACTGCTGGAGTGTTTGTGTGTGTGTGTGTGTGTGTGTGTGTATTTTTACATCAGAGTGGACTTTCTGTAGCTCTCATGCCCCCTCCCCTTCTTTGATGATACATTCAGCATCATCATCCTCACCCCTCTCTGTATTGTTGCCCTATAGTGGTGCAGATGTGTGTGTGCGTGTGTCTGCTGCCCACCTTTAATGGCTCCATCCTCTGACTGTGTTGATTTCTGAGTGTTATTCCCGCTGGGTTTTACACAAGTGTGTGACTGGCACAGGGCCCGCACCAACAGGCAGCAGTCCAGATACACCCCCCCCCCCCCCCCACCCCCCCCTTCTCCCCACCAGAGGTGACCCTCAGTACCTGACAGGAAGTGGGACTGCAGGTGCACAGGTGGCCGGTAGATGAGAGTGACAGACATGAGTGCACACATGTTTGATGACATTTGTAGTCTGGCTTGTGAAGACTCTCTCCTGAATCTTCCTCACTCTGCCCTCGTCTTCATCGTGCTCCTGGATGCATAGGATACACCGCAGGGAGTACAGAGAACAGTTAAAGGAATAATCTTGTGTTGCTCTGAGTGATAAAGGAAAGAGGCGTGTAGGATGAATGAGCTGGCTGCTGAGGGTTGTGAGGACCTTTTGTCTGACTCTCATGTTCACACACACACACACGCGCACACACACACACACGCGCACGCATCATTTAGTGTGTGCTGCAGTGTGTGAAACATTGGTGGCATGACACAGATCACGGGAGTGATGGCTCTGGGCGTCAGTTTCTTGTGTGTACAATCATGATGCCTTCATGCTTGGGCCAAATCGACACACACCTGTATGTGTGTGTGTGTGTGAGAGATTGTAAAGGCATCACTAATTGCAAAAGAATTTGGGTTTGTATGCAATTTATGTAATGCAGACTCATGTGTGCACATACTTCCACATGTGCTGTGTAACATCAGAGCGCTGAGACACACACACACGCACGCACGCATGCACGCACGCACGCACTCACTCACTCACTCACTCGATGGAGTTAGTTGCAGTAGTTGAGAGGCTGAACAGAAGAGCTTTTTCTTGCATGAGCGTTATAAAATCAGACAGAATCAGTGAGTAAGAGGCCAGGCCGGGAAGAAAATGCGCGACTGGCTGAGTAAATAAATGATTGCAGTAGCAGGAAGCAGATAGACAGGGAAAGCAACAAAATGAGGGAGGCAGGAGAGGGGGGGAGAAAGGTAAAATAATAACAAGCAATGAGACGCCAGAAGACAAGGAGAACAGAAACAGAGGAGAGGATAAAGTGTGTAGATGGAGCAGACAGAGAGATGAGAGAGCAGGCAAACAAGAAAAGATGGAGAGCGGGAGGAGGCTTCAAAGGCAGAGCAGGGTGACTCAGTCATAAACTAACACTCTCAGTCAGGATGGAGGCATGGCAGGACAGAGAGGGGGAGGAGGGGGAGGCAGCTGAGGGAGGGTGAAGAGTGGAGTGGAGGGAGGAGAAAAGGAATTAATGATAAGCTTCACTTGTGCTTCTTTATGCTCGTATTTATGTAAAATAGCCTGATAGGGAACCAGAATCTGTCGTGTCATGTGTGAGAGTATTTGGTTAGCGGCACTGCGAGCTGCTCATGTGGGGGGAAGCTTCGTCTCCGTCACTCTGGCTGATTTATTTTAATTTAATCAGTTCCAGAGATGGATAAAATGTTAATTCAGTGATTAGGAAATTATTTTTCAGTGGATTCAACAAGAGCGGCTCACTTCAAGAAATTTTACAAGCTTTTTATTAAACTGAACAAATCAAATATGAATTAATAACAAATATTCACACTGATATTAGCGGGTCTGACGATGTGGAGAGGAGGAGACCTCTGTGGACAGTTTGTACTAAACTCACACACCTGGAGAGTTAATACTGAAGAAGAAATACTAACCTTTAAATCAGGCATCCTGTCAGCTCTAGAGCTGTGAGTAGACCATGAGTCCTAAAAATTAGCTATGAACATCCTTAATGCATCTAAATACACTCTAATGTTTATCTCTTCAGGGCTCTGTCTGTATAGTAGATTTTAGCAGCATTATGACACTGAGTTGTTATTGATTATAGAAACTATCATTGTTAATATTTTAGGCCTAACAGGCTTTATGTACTCACTGGAGCACAGACTTGTATTCATCCACCACTAAAAGTAGTTCCCAAGAATGCACCATTTACCTCTGGCTTCTGAAAATCACAGTCTCCAGCTGTTGTTTTAATAATCACAGGGTTTTTTAGGACTGAACCTTAATGATTATGAGCTGTTTAATGTTTTACTCTTAAAGTTTGGGGTTCAGAACAAAAGAGAGGGGGAGTCAACAAGTTTCTGGGAGATGCTCTGGGCTGTTTGGTTTGAGATGTCTTGACAACAAGAATAATACATGAGAAAAATACGATCATGACAGTTTACCTATGGAGGGTTGTGATTTGATTCTGGACGGACAGAATCAGATGTGACATTTTCTAAATACTAACTGCTATGTTAATGAAATAACTTGGTGGATCTCTAAGAGTGCAGCAATTATTGGAGAAAATGACTGACAGGTGTCACCTTGTTCTGACCCACAGAGAATTATTATCAGCCTGTGCTGCTACTTTGACCTTTAAGCTGAATTTAAGCAAATCTGATTCATCACTATTACTTTGGTACAAACAATAAGTTTAAGACAGATTCACTAAAATCAGGCTGGGGTTTTTCCCAGTCAACACAAAGATGAAAACAGTCATAAAAATATATAAATTATTTCCAACCTGTTTCGTAGAGCCAATCACTATTGAGATTATTTTGAAATCGTAGTGTTGCAACAGCTATGGTACGGTGTTAGATACAGTGAAACTGAGACTCAGTGGAGATTGATGGAGATACAGTGAAACCGAGACTCAGTGAACACTGATGGAGATACAGTGAAACTGAGACTAAGTGAAGACTGATGGAGATACAGTGAAACTGAGACTAAGTGAAGACTGATGAAGATACAGTGAAACTGAGACTAAGTTGAGATTGATGGAGATACAGTGAAACTGACTCAGTAGAGATTGATTTAGATACAGTGAAACTGACTCAGTAGAGACAGATGGAGGTAAAGTTAATCTGAGACTCAGTGGAGACAGATGAAGTTACAGTGAAACAGAGACTAAGTTGAGATTGATGGAGATACACTGAAACTGAGACTAAGTTGAGATTGATGGAGATACAGTGAAACAGAGACTCAGTAGAGACAGATAGACAGGTACTCCATAGCTGAAACATAACTCTGGTGGCTGGTATCCATCAGAGAAATCCTGGTACTGATCAGATTCAACAGGCCATCAAACTGAGCTCTGATCAGCCTCAGGTAGGAGGAAGCAGCAGGAGATTTCATCCAGACACTGATTATGGAGGAGGAAGAGGAGGAGGAGGTTTTCTCAGGAGTTGTTGGAGTAAAAGTAAATATGTCAGTGTCAAGTTTACAGCTTTTTTTGTTGCATCAGAGTGAGAGAAAGAGAGAGAGAGATGGTCTACTAGTTTATGGATAGATATCAATATTATACGTATAACAATAAAAATGTTAAATAGAGGTCAACTGTTTGTCAGGTATCGCCTCTGTGTGGGAAACACTGGAGGTTCCTCCTAAGCTGCAAAATCTTGTTTGTACGTCTCTATTTAGCTACTGAAGAAGAGATGTAATAATTCAACAGGAGAAGTCAGAAGCAAACAGCGCCCTCTGGTGTTTAAAAAGATTGCTGATATTCATTTTTCATCTCACTGAGTTCAACCGGTTCTTATATATGAAGATGTTTAACTATCTCACCAGGTACTGTCACACTGCGGGTTCTTACATTTATAGATGATGATTTTACTCATTTTGTGAAGTGTGTGTGCGTCACCTCACACCTGTGTGTTTCTTTAGCTTAAGATGGAGGCTCTTGTAGTCGAGTTTCAGCATCTGTATCTAACGTTCAGGTCTGACATCAGGTCTCGGCAGGCCTGGTCTCTGGTTCAGGTCTGGTTTGATGTAGAGATGTTTGAGATCAATACAACACACTGATGATGTTTTATCTCTCCCTCTCTCTCTCTCTCTCTCTCTCTCTCTCTCTCTCTCAGGTCCTGGTGCTGCAGCAGTAGCTACCTCTGAACTGGATTCACTTCCTGTCTGTGGTTTATCAGCTGCCTTCACCCGGCTAGCCCCTCTCTCCCTCTGTCCATCGACCTTCCATCTCTCCTTTTGTGAGTCCATCAGCCCATCAGTCAGCCTGTCCATGGACTGGCCGTGACCCTGGAGGGAGGGGGACAGAAACGAGGAAAGACCGGTGTCACAAAGGAGACGAAGGAAAAGAAAGCTGGATTCATTCAGACATTTAGCTTCTGAAGAGCTTGCTGTCCTTCATCCCCCTCATCCTCCTCCTCCTCCTGTGATGGAGAATTGAAGGAGCAGTGGGAGGCAAGGCCTAGATAAAGAGGAGGAGATAAATAAACACACCCCCATCCCCTTAAATACAATAAAAAGGGGTTCAGGTGTAACATTAAAATCCCGATAGTGAGTTTCTGAGTATTGAGCACATGATCAGCCCGCCACCAACCAATCACAGGGGGTACTGAGATCAGCCAGACTACGGGGAGAACGGAGAACCAAAACAGATAAAAGCCTTTCTGACATGTCAACGACAGCCACCATGGGTGAAATGGCAAACAGCGCGGTGGAGTTTTATCCCAAAGGGACTCGAGGCAGGGGCGGCGGCGGAGGAGGAGGGAGGGCAGACGGCAGCAATGCAGGGGGAGACTTCGGGGTCACGGTGGAGGAGCTCAGGGACTTGATGGAGCTTCGAGGGACCGACGCCCTGCAGAAGATCCAGGACAACTACGGAGACACAGAGGGGCTCTGCCAGAGACTACAGTCCAACATCACAGACGGTAAGAGAGGAGCAGTTAGATGAGTGTGGAGGGATGGAAGGGTGGAGGGATTAATAATGGAGGAGTGGATGGCTATAAGGGGATGAATGGAAGAGAATGTGGATGTATAAATAGATGATGGAGGAGTGTTTGGGTGGATGAGCACATACATGAATGGGTCAGATGGATGGATGGATGGATTTGTGGAGAATGAATGAAGGTGGGTTAGCAGGAAGATGAATGGGAGCACTGATGGAGGTGAATGAAGGAGTGGATGGATAAAAACAGCTGAATGTTGTAACCTGGGGACACTCTCACAACAAGAGACATGGACTGAGTCAGCTGTGTTTGACCCGGCGCAAAATGTTTGTTACCTGGAAGAATTCAGCGCTTACCAGGACGTTTAGCAACTGAACATACAGCCATCAGTGTGAATACAAATATTCCATGAAACAATGTACCTGGCAGCACACGCTGTAGAGCCAAGAACTGAGGGGAGCATCAGAAATGTTTGGAAAGATACAAAACCATGATACGAGACGGAAGAAAGATGATGAAATACAGAAATCATCAAACAGCTGGAGGTCAAAATGAATATAGAGATAGTGGATGTGCTGATTTTGAAATGTGATCACGTGGTGGGATGTTGGGTTTATCGATTCTGGTCCTGGTTCTTCTCAATTATTGATTCTGATTTCACTATATTTGAAGAGTTAAAAAAATATTTGAAGAACAATAGTTAACCTGGCTTTATTGTCAGGACGTTGAAGCTCTCAGAACTGATCTGTTAAAAGTGACAAGGACTTTTATTTTTTCTTTATTTATAAAAATAAACATCACTCGGGCGCAGATTCAGCCAACAATTAATATAGCGGGCGGCCTGGGTTTGATTCCTGCCTGTGGCCTCTTTCCCATTCTCCAACTCTCTCTCCCAGTTTCCAGCTCTATCCACTGTCTCTCCTCTCTAATAAAGGTATAAAAGCCCCAAAAATATGACTTGTAAATATAAA